>NW_007729005.1:95177-130631 GCF_000696425.1 Galeopterus variegatus | reverse complement strand
TTCCCACTCAACTTCAGGCAACCACTGATCTGCTTTCTGTCTCTAGACTGGCGTTTCTCGAAATTTCGTATAAATGGAATCATAAAGAAAGTAGTCTTTTATGTCTGTCCTTCTTCATTTAGCATACTATTTTTTTTTTCCTTTTTGTCTTTTTTCGTGACCGGTAAGGGATCGCAACCCTCAGTGTCGCGCCCGTACCGGACCAGGACCGGCAACGGGATCGCACCCCTCGGTGTTGCTCCTGCACCTCGCTCAGCCAATGAGCGGGAACCGGTCTGTATGTGGGATCCGAACCCTTGGCGGGAGCGCCGCCGCGTTCCCAAGCGGCGCACTGTAGCAGTGCGCCACCGGGCCGGCCCTAGCATACTATTTTTGAGGTTCATCCTTGTAGCATGTAACAGTAGTTCATTCCTTTTTTTTTTTTTTTTTTCCTTTTTGTCTTTTTTCGTGTCCGGCAACGGATCGCAACCCTCAGTGTCGCGCCCGTACCGGACCAGGACCGGCAACGGGATCGCAACCCTCGGTGTTGCTCCTGCACCTCGCTCAGCCAATGAGCGGGAACCGGTCTGTATGTGGGATCCGAACCCTTGGCGGGAGCGCCGCCGCGTTCCCAAGCGGCGCACTGTAGCAGTGCGCCACCGGGCCGGCCCCAGTTCATTCCTTTTTATTGCCAAATAATTATTCCATTATATGAACATACCACATTTTATTTACTCATTTACCAGTTGATGAACAGTTGGATTATTTACAGTTTTTGGCTATTAGTAATAATGTTATAAACATCCTTGTATACATCTTTATGTCGATGCATGTTTTCATTTTTCTTGAATAGATACTTGGGAATGAAATTTCTGTGTCATATCATAAGTCTATGTTTTAACTCTTTGACAAACTACCAGACTGTTTTCCAAAGTGACTGAATCATTTTATATTCCAGGAACAGTGCATAAGTGTTCTAGTTTCTCCACATCTTGATCGATACTGTTACTGTCAGTATTTTTTTTTTTTCCTTTTTGTCTTTTTTCGTGTCCGGCAACGGATCGCAACCCTCAGTGTCGCGCCCGTACCGGACCGGGACCGGCAACGGGATCGCAACCCTCGGTGCTGCGCCCGCACCTCACTCAGCCAGTGAACGGGAACCGGTCTGTATGTGGGATCCAAACCCTCGGCGGGAGCGCCGCCGCACTCCCAAGCGGCGCACTGTAGCAGTGCGCTACCGGGCCGGCCCATACTGTCAGTATTTTTAATAACAGCCATTCTGATATATGTGTGTAGTGTAATCTCATAGTGGTGATACTTTGCATCTCCCTAATGATTAATGGTGTTGAACAGCTTTTCATGTGTTTATTGGTCATTTGCATATCTTTAGTGAAATATCTATTTGTACATTTTGCCCAATTTTTTATTTGGGTAGTTCGTTGTCTTATTGAGTTGTAAGAGAATTTATATATTTTGGTTATATGTTCTTTATTAGATATATGATTTGCAAAGATTTTCTGCCATTATATGACTTGCCTTTTCATTTTCTTAATGAAGAGCAAAGGTTTTTAATTTTGATGAATTGTTATAGATTTTTTTTCTTGTATGGATTCTGCTTTTAGTATCTTGTTTAAGAGATCTTTGCCTAATCCAAGGTCACAATGATTTTCTTCTTTGTTTTCTTTTTGAGCAAGAGTCAGCAAACTATAGCCAGAGGACCCCATCTGGCCCACATCCTGTTTTTATAAATAAGATTTTATTGGAACATAGCCATGTCCATTGCTATAGAGACTCTGTGGCCCAGAAAACCTAAAATAGTTACTTTATGGCTTCTTTCGAAAGATTTTTGTTGACCCCTGTTCTAGAAGTGTTATAGTTTTATTTTTTAGTTCTAGGATTCAGTTTTAGTTAATTTTTGTGTATGGTTTGAAGCAAAGGTCTAAGTTCATTTTTTTTGTGTATAGATATGCAATTGTCCCAATTCCCTTTGTTAAAAAGTCTATGCTGTATGTAATAAGTCATTTTCTTTGTGCTTTTTTCAAGATTTTCTCCTTGTCTTTGGTTTTCAGCAGTTTGATTATGGTGTATCTAGATGAAGATCTCTTTGTGCTTATCCTATTTTGGATTTGTTGAACTTCTCGGATCTATAGATTAATGTTTTTCATAAAACGTGGAAAGTTTTCAGCTACTATTTCTTCTAATATTTTTATTGTCTTCTTTCTGGGACTCGTATTACATGTATGCTGGCATGCTTGATGTTTATAAGTTTCCAATGCTCTGTTCATTTTTCTTCAATTTTACTTTTTTCTATTCTGAGTGGATAATTTCTTTATTTTGTGTAATTTCACAGATTCTTTCTTATGTAATATCACATCTGCTCTTCAGACCATCTAGTGAATTTTTCATTTCAGATAGTCTACTTTTCAGTTCTAAAATTTCCACTTGGGGGCCAGCCCGGTGGCGCACTGGATAGTGCGCCGCTTGGGAAGCACGGCAGCACTCCCGCCCGAGGGTTCGGATCCCACATACAGACCGGTTCCCGCTCACTGGCTGAGCGAGGCGCGGGAGCAACACCGAGGGTTGCAATCCCATTGCCGGTCCCCGGTCCAGTACGGGGGCAACACTGAGGGTTGCGATCCGTTGCCGGACACGGAAAAAAGACAAAAGACAAAAAATAAAAAAATAAAAAAATAAAATAAAATAAAATAAAATTTCCACTTGGTTCTTTTTAATAGTTTGCATTTCGTTGTCGATATTTCCTATTTGTTTAGTTATGTCATTGTGTGTGTGTGTGTATTTATTTTTAGTTAAGTATGCCTTCTTTTAATTCTTTGAATATACTTATAATAACTGTTTAATATCTGGTCTTACTCAGAAACAGCTTCTGCTGGCTACTTACCTCCACACCCCCCGAGTATGGGTCATAGATTGCTGTTTCTGTGATGGCTTAGAATTTTTTCTTGGAACTGAGCATTTTACATAGTAAATTATAGCAACTGTGGAGTCTGATTTTATTCATTTTTTTTCCCTGCAGGTTTTATGTATAATGTATGTATTTAGTAACTTGCATGGATTTCAGCTGCAGAATTTGTCTTCCACACCATGTATGGCTACTGATGCATCTCCTCAGCTTTTATTTTTATTTTTTAGCTTGGCTTTCTAGGGTTTACCTGTGATTGGATAGCTTAGTATTTAGCAGATGATTGGTTGGAGATTGTGCCTGAACACTTTGAGCTAGTAAAGCTTTCATCTTCTGCTGGTAGATTGTTTGTGCTTTGGGGAACACATTCAAAGTTCAGTCTGTTTTCATGTTTGACTCTTTTACTTTCTGTTGGGTTGTCTGAGGTTTCCTTGTGAGGATTTCTGTCAGTCAGGGATATGTGGAGAGTTTGGTCTTTCTCAAGTATCCAGTTTTCTCTGTGCATACTCTCATTCTCCCAATTAGCTGGCATTTTGTGGGGGGCTTGAGACCTTATGATTCTCCCCTGCATGTGTGTGCAAGCCTCTTGGTCAGCCAGGGGTGTGTGGAGGGCATAGGCCTTTTCCTCAGGATATGTAGAGAATCTAGCAAGTCTCTCTCT
The DNA here is from genome assembly GCF_000696425.1 of Galeopterus variegatus. NCBI lineage: Eukaryota > Metazoa > Chordata > Mammalia > Dermoptera > Cynocephalidae > Galeopterus > Galeopterus variegatus. The sequence goes on along the minus strand of NW_007729005.1, from coordinate 127,071 downwards.
GGCTCTCCCATTTCTAGGATCTCCCTTTAAAATTTGTAGGTAGTCATCAGGTTTGTGGCTTGCCCCAATTGGTATAGCAATCTCAAGCTAAGAGTGCTACAAGCTTTTCTGTTACCCACTGCATGAGGTTTTCTGCTCTTTGCTCCAAATCAAAGTCATTTCCCTTTGGCTATGAAGGTGCTGGCTTTCACAGCCATCTCTCATGTTCATGGAAACTCTGTGTCAGGGGAGCTGGGGTAGGGGGATGGAAGCAACCCTTGGTAAGATGCCTGACTTCTACCATTGTTACCAAGAAGTTCTGTTATTTTTCATGAATAAATTCCCCTCATTGTGTTTTTTTTTTTTGACCTTTGGTTGATGTTCAGAGCACAATAATGGTTGTTTTTGAAAGTTTCATCCAGTTATATAATTGTTTTTTGAAGGGGTAAGATTTTGTAATCCTTCATGGAAAGTCCAACTTCAGAACATGGTTAAACATAGGAATATTATATTTCAAAGCCAAATGTTCTTTTCTCTAATTCATGCTTCTTTGTTTATGGGGATAGAGACAGGTGATTTTTTTTTTTTAAAGAGGGATGACAAAGAGTGGGGAATGGGTGAGCCTTGATTCAAGTCTTAGGTTTGCACGGAGGGTAAGACTTTTACCTCTGTATGGATTTGCAAGCTCAAACTGAGGTTAATTGAGGGTTTTAGTGTGGTTTATGGAGAGTAGATGTGTTCTTTCTTCAGAGTGAGCCAACAATTGTTGACAAAATATCTTTCCTGTAGTTTTCTTTGCTTGATAATAATTTTTTGAAATAGGTATTGTAATTATGATTATTTTACAGATAAGGAGGTAAATTCTCAGGTTGGGAACTTACCAATACTTTCAACATTTGAATGTGGTGGGGATGGTACTTGAACCCATTTTTTCTGGCTTCTCCTTGTTCTTTATATTCTATATAACTGCTTCCCTACCATATAATAATTACTTGCAGACTCTTTGATGATCTCAGTGTATTTATTTATGTAGGTAGTAGTTGAAGTTAGAATAATTCATAACAATCTTCCTAAATTTTTACTAGGAGCTAAAATTCTTTTCTTTCAATTGATAATCACTCTTAACTAATTGAAGAGCCCCTATTCATTCAGGCAGTTTTTTAGCAAACTGGTAAGAGTCAGAGAAAGAGATATTCCATGGCAGCTTCCTCTGCCAGCTTCCTTTTTTTTTCTTACTCCATAGATGCAGATTCTGCCCAAGAAGCCCCTGCATTGCAGAGGGACTGGAGATCTGTATGATCTGTTTATTTCGCAATTGACAAGGGTAAGGGGGCCTTTATGGGGGAGGCGCTTGGGTTCCCTGGACTTAGTTTTATGCAGCTGGGCTAACATTTATTTTGGGATTACTTAAATTTAGCATTTAAAGAAACCCTTTTATGAATTCTATCTGTCCTACATCAGTTAAGTTCAGACTATCATATCAAAAAGCATTTATTATAATGGTTATTTTTTTTTTTTTAAGCCCGGTTCAGAACAAGTCAGACAAACATGATTCATGCTACTAAAATTCCAAATCTGGGATCATTTAGAATATAAATAATATTGAATATATGTAAGTAAAATTTCACTACAATAAAAATTTTAAAAAGGTTTTGGATAAACATCTATTTCTGTAGCACGTCATAGTTATTCTTTATTAATCTGCTTTGTTTCTTTTCCATAAATCTGCTGATCTGTAGAGTGTGAAAGGGACTTGGAAATGCCTAAACATTGTGGGTGGGTGTGGTGTGTTTTTCTTGCTGCTAGAAATTAATACCTACTTCCTTGAATTCTTTGTCTACCCCAGATGCCAATGAGATTTTGAGGTGTGTCTTCAGACTGTCTTGTATCTGATCATTAGGATAGGCATAAAAGTGCAGTTGGTGACACTTATGGGAGACGAGATAAGTTTTGTAGGTCTCATTTGGCAGGTTTATAGAACAAGTGCCAGAAATGGTGGTATTTATAATAGGATAGTATTAAAATAGCTAAGGAAGAGTTTAATGCTCTATTAAAATTGCAGGAGGATTGGGCAGATGATTGTAGCCTTGACGGGTAGTTGAGAAGGTTTGAGTTGATGATGGTCTGATGGGCTTATTTTTATTTTTGAAGGTATTATCATACCTAGGAATAAAATAGATTTGTTTACTGAAAGAAGTAGTGTACATTTCTGTAATTAAAAATGCTATTTTTAGTATTCTGTACTACTCATATTTTCAGATCGTCCTCTTTAAACATTTAATTTATAGATTTTAATAATTCAACAATGATATTATGTATGTTATCCTTACCACTATTAATAAATATTCCACTTTCTAGTGCCAACACATTTAGGAAACTATTTTTATTCTTAAACATCTTAAATGACTTTTTTTCTGTTTTTTTTTTTTTTTAAAGCCATAAGGATGAGTTTACCATTATTCCTGTACTGGTTGGAGCTCTGAGTGAGTCAAAAGAACAGGAATTCGGAAAACTCTTCAGTAAATATCTAGCGGATCCTAGTAATCTCTTTGTGGTTTCTTCTGATTTCTGCCATTGGGGTAAGTTCTAGATTTTAACATATCATGGTAGATATTATATACTTGTGGTTAAAAGTCTCTAAGCTCTGATTTTCAGTTCTTTATCACTTTCCTTGGAAAGTTTTACTTTTAGCAGCAATGTTTAAAAAGTGAATTAAAAAAGTCTTTTGGTCATTTATAATAGTGAATTGTGGATACATTTCCAAAGGCGACTGGTTTAATTGGATTCACACTGTGAGGGCATCCCTGCTTAGATGCTTATGTTAGTGGGAGTTAAGATCTTTTAACCCCATTTCTAGGTAGATGTGTATGGTAGATTCTCTGAAGTTAGTTTTGGTAAGTAAAACAAATGTTGTTCTTTAGAATGTAGAAGAGCACTGTGTGCTATGCCAGTCCTTTTCCACATTTCCTTTTTTGTAATTAGTCTTTCTTTCTTTCTTTTTTCCCTTCGGTGCTTATTTTTTGCCCACAATTGCCATCAGTTTAGAGCTACACTCCAAAGATTGTAACACGTTGGCTATTAGCACTGTGGTCTTCATTGGTAATGCTTTATAAGGGTAAGGATTCTTAAGTGATTTTTATGATTATTGTGAATTAAAAGAATAAGGACACTTCACAGAGAATAGATCATAAAGGAAGTAAGACATTTCTGGATGACTCTTTTAGTAAACTTTGTTTTCACATTCTTTGGATGCAGGTTTACTTTCATTTACCTATTACTGCCTCAGATTATTTTGAAGTTCCATTTCTTTTAGGGCGTCTCTTTGACTTAGTAAACTTTGTTTTCACATTCTTTGGATGCAGGTTTACTTTCATTTACCTATTACTGCCCCAGATTATTTTGAAGTTCCATTTCTTTTAGGGCGTCTCTTTGAGCCATTTATTTGTTAGTTTAAGGATGTCAGTATCTGTTCATTCATCAGTTATTTCTTTGACTATTAGAAAACATAAAACATAAGACCATAATTTTTAGGATAGGGTGCTAGAATGGGCAAAAATACATCCTCAATTATATGTAAGGAACCGTAGCTTTTTACATGTTGTACCCACTGATTGCCAGAATTGATGCAACATTTATCTGGCCTGGGTAGGCTGGTGTCATCTCTTGCTTCCTTTTCTGAATGGACTTCTTAAATTTGAGATCTCAGTTCAAGAGAACTGTCTTCCCTAATGGTATAGATAAGTTGTTTGTGTAAGATACTGATTCTCAAGTAGGGATGATTTTCCTCCCAGGGGGCATTTGAAAATGCATGGAGATATTTTTGATCATCACAACCGGGATGGGATTTGGAGGGTGGTGATGCTTTTGACATCTAATGAGTAGAGCCCAGGGAAGCTGCTAAATAAACATCTTGCAGAGCACGGGACAGCCCACCGCATCAAAGAATTATGTAGCCCAGAGTGTCAGTAGTGCTGAGTTTTAGGAAACCCAGATTTAGGATGTACAGGCAGCTGTGCCTCTTTTCCAAACCCCTGAAGAAACCCTCAGGGTTCTTTAATAACTGATTCTGTTGGCTAGTTGGTAGAAATTATTTTTTATGCCTGTAAGTATCTGAAGGCTAGGTAGATGCTTAAAAAGAGTTTCCTTCTTGGGAATTAAAAAATTTATTAATAATTGATCTTAAAAGCTAAGGAGTATCATTACTGGAAAAAGGGCTATTTTTCTTAGTATTGTGAATTTATGTTTATAACAAAGCATGTCCTTATGTTTTATTTTAATTTTATGAAATTAAAATTCTTGAAGCTGGTTCCCTGTCCGCCTTCATTTTTAAGGCTGTTATACATCACATGATATAAATAATTAGTTACCATGATATTGTTCTTCAGAACCTGGGCTCCTCCTCTAGGTTGGCAGCATATGAAACCACAACATAAATCCATATAAAACATCTGTAAACACCTTACTGTTGTTCTTTTCTGTGGAATCATCCTTTTTACCTCATTGATAAAGAATTTTAAAGGAAACAAACCCTAGTCCACTACTATAGTTAACTACAGTGGATGAGAGAGAAGATAAATTTTGTTTTATATTATACCTACATTCTCAGGAAATTTTTAGGCCATTTGTTGCCTGATTTCTTAGAGATTTTGGTATTTAAATTGTAAGATAGGATTTCTAGGTGATAATTATAAAAAAGAACCCAAAACTTCCAAAGGTTTTTAAATGATAGCTTATGAGAATTATCCAGAGACTAAAATATTTGTATTTACATTTGCTGGTTAAGTAATAGAACTTTTCCAAGCCTTCATTTTTTAGTATCATTTTCACTAACAGGACTCATTAAGTATTTACTTTATACTTATGGAAAGCTTTGTGCTAATTCTTACTGAGAAATTTGATGGGGGTTTGTGGTAAGTGAAAGCTGTTACATGGATAATATTCCAAAACTGATAACCTCCTTGCTACCATAGTAATACTGTCATTCTTGTAAAGTAACTAACATTTTCTATTTTGAATGCCTTTTGAAGTAGTATGAATGGTTGGCTAGTTATGGGGTAGGCAATCTTTATTTAGGAATTAAGTTTTGTGTTTCTCAAATTTGTGCTCTAGTGGCACTGGGCATCTTTCTTAAATTAATGAGTGATAGATTATCATCTCAAAAATTAGCTTATCCTCATAAAGGTAATACTTTTGGAGGTTTTTTCTTTTTTTTTTTTTTTTAAAGATACTATACAGATTGATTTATACCATACGAAAGCAGTCATAACACTGAATTCTAAGTAATTTCACAGGAAGGATCCAATTCCTCATGTACGCAGAGACCTTAAAAGGTTCATTGAGTTACCTCTTAACACACTCCGTATTTCTAATTATAGCTTGATTTTTGAAGAAAAATCACTTAATGATTATGGTACATTTGACAAATTACTCAGATATACAGTGAAATATTGGTTTTGTTGAATAATAATAGATTAGATTACTGGCAGTGGCTGCATTTTTCATTTCTACTGATTGTTTCTCCTTGTGTTTTGTCCAGCTTTTTTGAAAAATAAAGTGGTAAGCTTGGTAATAGAGGCAGTTGGGATTCCTATATGTAAATCGGGAAGGTATTTTTCTTGTTGATCTTGTTAGCCAATGCCCATTAGAAAAATGACTTCTTTTTTAAAAATGTATTTAACTTTAAAGATGTTCATCTTTTAGATCCTACTTAGCTTTTATTTAGACTTGAAAAGAGACATTAGAGATAGACAAGTAGAAAGACTAAAATACTCTCAAGTTTTGTTTTTGGGTGAGACAAGCCAAGAGAAAGACAGGAATCTAGATTCTACTCTCCCCTTTCTTTGTGTCTCCTTTTTTGAATTCCGCAAAAGAAACCCTGCATTTCAATTCCTGCTTTTTATCTCATCATCAGTCTTAGACATATGAAAATGTATCAGTCAGTGCCATAGGATGATGTTTCTCAGATAACACTTACAATGATCCTACTTCATTCACCCTTCCAGCTAGTAGTAGGAAGTAGAATAAGTGAAAAGACACTTGCTGCTAGTGTTTGATTTTTACTGTAGTTAAGTTTTCCCCATACTTTGTGTACTTATCAAGTTCTACATCATATAGGATGGCTCTGTATGAGGAAATTTTGCCTGGACCTATTTTAATTTTTCTGATTAAAAGAATTTTTATTCTGTTTTCCAAGTTTCAGCTTTGCTCTTCTCCACTTACCCTGTTAGTCTTTGTATTTTTAGGAAATTTTGCCTGGACCTATTTTAATTTTTCTGATTAAAAGAATTTTTATTCTGTTTTCCCAAGTTTCAGCTTTGCTCTTCTCCACTTACCCTGTTAGTCTTTGTATTTTCCCGGCTTCCCTAAAATGTATATTTCCAAATTTAGATTATTGACAGCTTTCACTAATGTAGTTTTGTTAACATCTAAGAAATTTATGAATGAAATTGAATCTAACAAATTGATTTTTTAAAAGTGGAGTCATGCTTATATTTGATTTGCCTTTTCTGGTGGTTTTGCACATCATAAATTTACTTGGTAAATATTTATGATGGATTATGTTGTTTTGTTAAACTATGAATAAAGTTTACTATAGTCTCTTCAGCAATTTTGAATTTTTATCCATAAACTAGGTACACATAATTGTCTAGGTATACATAATTTCTTTCTTATAAATATGTGCCACTTACAAAAAGTGGCATTTCCCTAAATATTTATGAAATTTATGTCTTTGCTCAGATTTCTTCTTTAATATGCATTGATAAGTGATTTAGGCATACTCTTCTTCCTTTTTTGTTAGTCTCTTGGGTGTGAGGGTGTTACTGTTTTCTAAATATTTAAATTGGTTTGAGTGTAAGTTAGCAAATTTCTGAAATATATATCTTATCCAAACTTTCATATTTGTCTTCTCAGATATTTGTACATTCTGATTTTTACATTTTTGATCTTTTGCACATTTTTAAATAAGGCTAACACTTTTACATTATAACTAAGACTTCAGAATGAAAGGACAATACTATTTAACTTTTAAAAATGATTACCTTATTTGATGCTACTTAGGTAACATTTCCTTTGTGAACTACATTTTCCTTTTTTTCTTTAGTAGTAATTTGAATTATGAATGTCCTCAGTATAGGTTCTTAGTATAGAATAGCCTAAATTATCTGTCTCACAGGTAGTTGTGAGGTTTAACTCAAATATTTGAAAATGGTTTAACGTATTAAAAAATGATAAAGTAAATGTAAAACAGTACAGTTTTTATTGGATGTATATCTGAAAGTCTGTCTTATTGGGTGATCTTTTGGGGACTTTATAGATAAGCTTTCCAAGGTCACTGTTTATTTCTGCAGTCCAGTGCATAGCTTAAATGTTGAGGTATTCAAATATTTTTTACTTTTGTTTTGAGGTACTTAAAAATTAGTGTTGGTTCTTGTACCATTCATTGTTATGTTTGTCCTCATTAGTTGATTGTTGTGTGTTAAACAGACATCCCTGGAGCTTATTCTCCACACTCTGTGAATCCACTCATTAATCACCAGTCACCTTTGGAGATGGGAAAATTACTTACCTGTATTTCTTTTTCTCAGAAAGAGTGCTCTGGAATGGATTCACAAATGAGCTACCCTCCCTCCCTCAAAGAGTAAGGTTTCTGCTTTACAGGATTTTTTTCTTGGGTTATTTTTCCTCTCATCTTTTGAATTTGAAAAGAACTGAGGGAAGGCACCTGAAGAAACTACTGTCATAATCACTAGGGGAGTTCCAAAGCTTATGTTGCCCCTAGGGGCAGTTTCAATGGCTCTTAAAGCTAGAAAGCTCATACTTGGAGTTGAAACGGGGGCTCAAAGAATCCATTTTCCCAGTGTACCTTCTGAAAGGATAAATTTCAGGTAAGTAATTTTCTCTTACTATGTGATATGATCTATTCATACTTATGAAAACACTCAAGTCCAGTTCTCCAGGTACAGAGGCAACTATATTTGTTCACAGTTTAGATTCATAACCTTTACTAAATTTCAGAAATATGAAAACTTGTAAAATAAATTTGCTCATGAGATACATAAAATCATAGTTTATTTTAAATCAACAATAAATATTTAATGAAAGGTGCATTTATGATCACTGTATTGTGCTATTGCTGTCATTTCCCTTATTATTAAAGTCTTGAGAAACTTACTGTTTTTAATAGTAAGAAACAAAAAAGAGTCTTTTGAACTCAATTTCCAAGTTGTGATTGAGTAAAGTTGTATATGTGTGTGTCTGTAAATACATATATATATATATACACACACACACACACACATACATACAAGGTAGGATGATGGCATCTGTTTGTTTCAAATTAGATGCTTTCTGTATGTATGAGTATATTGACCAGAATACATTGCTGAAGTAATTATAAATTTTTAAAAGTTATCGTGAGACAGTTTGAGCTGTTATAAGTAAAATATTTATTCATCGTAGCAGCTATATGTAGTGTGGATTTAGCTTTTTAACTGATAGATTGTTTAGAGCTATTCAACTATACTCAATTTTTCAGCTACTAAATGTGATTGGTTACTAAAGAGTAACAAAAAGTAGATAGAAAAATATTAAGCAAATTGGTTTAATGTGTATTTTGTTATTCTCAGTAAATCACATGTTGATTCAGTATTTTAAAGTATTTCAAATATTCCATGTACTTTTTCTTCAGAAGCAGGTTTAAGTGAGATTCACATAGAAAATGTAGTTACATTTTTCACTTACTATTAAGGTAGAGTTGACCAACTTCAGCCATTTGAAACAACAGCTCTGAAATTGGAAGTAAGCAGAAAAGATTTTTGTGTAGCAAATGGTTATCACAAAGTACATGCATTTTTCTCTGCACCTGGGAATAGCAGTCTTTTATGTCCCAGCAACAAGGCTTATTGTCAGTAGCTAAAACTAACAGTTGTTTCCAGAAGCAAGGAAAAGAGAATGTATTAGTATAAACCTGGAGTATTTCAGGTTCAAAGAACCAAAGTATATATTACCTTGATTTCTTCCAAGGATATTATTCTTATTATAGCAACAGTGAGTCAGAATTTTCTTGATTAAGGCATTTATTTAATTGTTAATTTGTTTCACAAAAGATTTTGGGTAGCTTTATTAAAAGAACTTTGAAATAGAAGTGAAAATTTAGTACCCTTGAATTGAATCAGTAAGTTACTATGTCTGAACTTTAGATTTGGCTTAGAGCAGCCTTCTGAGAGCCACCTGGCAAGTGGGAAAAATAGAGTCAATTATATAGTTCTCATTATTAGGTATGTATGAACTATATACATTTTTTTTAAAGAAAAAGAAAGTATACCTAACTCTAAATTTTGAAGGAAATGTCTGGTGAATTATTTAATATAAGAGGCATTGAGTGATAAATTATTATGTTATCCTTAAGCATTTTTTTAGTTCAAGGACTGTAGTAGATCTCATAACTATGGCAACATGCAGTAATCTTCATTGTTATATTCAGAAAGCAGATATTATTTCAGATCCCATTGCTTGGTTCTAGGGTATCATTAGTTATAAGATGCATACTGATTTAATAATGGCTCTTGGGGGAAGATAAGGACTACACATTGAGTAATTGTATGTGTTAATGTATGTGAACAGTTAAAATGTAAGAATTGGACTTGGTTAGCTCATCTGGTTAGAGTGTGGCCTTATAACACCAAGGTCAAGGGTGTGGTTCCCCGTACCAGCCAGGTGTATCCCCCTCTCCCCCCGACCCCAATGTGAGAATTAAGGAAATATGGTATATTTTAGAAAGGTGACCATCAAAGATGATCAGCATCAACAAATGAATGAAGTGTTACGTTCTGTGATGTGTGGTTTTCCCAAGGAAAGGACATTAAAGAGGGTTTTATAATTTTGCACTTCTCATTATTTATAAGATAATTTTTCATAAGATGAACAGAAAACTAAAAATCATCATTATCCAGCCAAAGAAAAACATCTCTTCAGATGTGAACATAACACTTGGCTATATTAGCATTGCTTTAAACATGAAGCACAAGACACATAATGTGTGTACGTGATTAGTACTGTCTAATCCCTTTAGAAATGCATTTTGGTGGATCTTTAAGGAAATATAAAAGTAATGAGTTCATAGGAAAAAAGGCATTGCTAAAAGATTTTGGTATATCTGAAATATGTAGTCATTTGAATAACAATCCATAATTAGTTATGGATATATTTAACTTTTGATTTTCATGTGACTGCAGTAGGAAACAATTTATTTTCTGAACCTTTTGTTTTCTGTCTTCTTTTTAAGCTTTTTCCATTTTACTCTCTTTGTTCTTTGGAGAACAGCTACGCTTTGAATGTTCTGTGCTTATACTCTTATTTTGTGCCAGGGCAGGACTATTTATTATATTTATCCTTTTGTGTGTCCTATTCACATCACATAAGGCACTTGTATTGATCCTTTTCCAAGTAGTGTGAAAATGAAATAAATTTTTTTATCGAGGTCATAAAAATCACACAAGCATCTCTGATCTACACATTTTTTTTTTCTGTAATAGAGGTCAAATCTTTGCATTTGTACAGCAAAAGCTAAGCTTTCATTGTTTTGTTACACTGAGCTAGCTTTCTTAAGCCAAATATTCTTGAATCATATTCTTTGGGTTTACTTTCTGTTATAGACTGATAAAATGTTTAACAATGCTTCTAACTTATAAGCTGTTTTGTTTCCTTAATTTTGTATTGCTGGTGACTTTAAGGTTCCTACAGTTCATAATAGTTTTTAACATCATAAAACACTGGTGATATATCATTTCTTTATTACCTTCCCAAATATGCCTTTTATTTTTATGTATGAGGGCTCTTGGGAATGATTCTCTCAGAGGCTTAAGCTGTGCTTTGCCTTTCATGAGAACTGAAATTATTTGGTAAGCGCTTGCTTTCTTTTTAGCTTCTAATTTTTCCCTATTTTATTTTGTACATGATATTTGTTTCAAGGTCAAAGGTTCCGTTACAGTTACTATGATGAATCCCAGGGGGAGATTTATAGATCCATTGAACATCTAGATAAAATGGTAAGTCTTTCAGGTGTGGGGTTTTAATGCTCTAAGGCTTTTTCTTTAATTTCAGATTAGTGATTCAAGACTTAATATGTTGAAATATACAATGGCCTAGTAATTCTTTCCCTATCTTTAATTAAACATACAAAATGCAATTTGTCATCATCTGAATATTGACTATAAGAATAATCCCTGTTCTACTAGTAGAAATTTCCTTCATCATAATTTTATTTGGTTAATGAGACTCTTTAAGAATAATTAGATATTGATTTTAAATTCTTCTCGGAGAAGTATCTTTGCTTTAGGGACAAGAGGATACTAATGCCATTACTTACTGTTAAACAGTAACAACCGTAGCAGATTATGGGATACCTTGACTTGACTCTTAATTCCTATTCGTTTGATGGCTACCTGTAGTATTTCTTTTGACTCTTTCTGAACTATTGTTGTTTCTTACAACTTATTAAATAACTTAGTATATTTTTAGATTTGATAGAAGGCCAAACTACTGTTCTTGAGTGATGCTTAAGATTTTTTTGAATTAGCTAATTTTCAGAGTTGTGCTCTGTGGGAGAAAATATATGTAGACTTGAAGTGTAAATAACCTAAAATTTTAAAATGTTTGCTTGAAAGTCTTTATTTTGTCAATTATAAACTTTCCCTTCTGGAAATAATATCATAGTCTTATGATGACAGTATGCAGGAATTCCGGTATACATAAAATTTAGCTAACTTAAATTTTGTCCATTATGCTAAAGGGATTTATACAAACACTTTATTTTGTTTTATTTTAAGTTTTGATATTTCAGACATGTTTATTTTGAAATTATTTTGACGGTTTTCTTCACATTTTTCAGAACTTCTCAAACTTACATTTAGTGAGATTAATAATTTTAAACATAATAAATTTGCACCATTGATGTATTTCTGTAAAATCTCCTGTAAATCAAATTGTTATATATCGTATTGTATTTTTGTTTTGATTTTAATTTCTCTTTGATTTGAAGCATATTAACTAAGTCTTGAGCTGTATGTTTCTATCTTCTGCAGCCTTTAAGTGTCTATTAAATAGACCTATTAAAAAAGATTAAGAAAACAAAATTACTTTTATAAATGCAAACAATTTTTCTCTCTCCTCTTGTCATTTGTTCTTCCTAAAAATTCTTAGTTTTTTCTTTTTTGGCCATTTGAATTTTTCTTAAATAGTATTTCAATTTGTTGTTTTAAACATAGAATTTAGAAATATAATTATATTTTATCTACCCTAAAAGTACAATAGATATTGATCCTACGGTCATTTTTTTCATGAAGTAATATGGTAGTCATAGTACTTGTTTTAATATTTAAAAAGTCACATAAATAATTTTGGTATTAAGTATAGCAGAACTGTCACTAACTTGCTCTGTGACCTCTGACAGATCATTTAAATTCTGTAGTCTTCCCTTCCTCATCTATAAGAAGAGAGACTTGGGCCAGTTGGTCTCTAAATTGTCTTGAAATTGTGTCAGTCTATAAGTCTGTGATAAGTTCAAATCAATTTTACCATTGTGCAAAGCTTTATGCATATATTTTAATCTAAAGTAGATAAAATATTTTGGTAAGGAATCTGGATCTGAACCTATAGATGGAATATGTCATACAGTGTATTTTATTAATGCCAAATGTAATGAATGTAAATTCAGTTTCTTAGGATATTTAATCATATTTAAATTTATCTTAATTGTTAACTTAAATCCAACTATTTTCTAATACTTTTAGAATTTTGTTTGGATTTTAATTTATTGACTCTTCTTTTGGTTTTGGCTGTTGTCATTTTAGTTGATTTAAGTCCTTTTTGGTTTCTGGATCTGTCTTATTATTATGAGGTTTAGTTCTCAGTTGCCTCAGAAAATTTTTCTAGTTCTGTCATCATTTATTTTATTCATGTAGCAAATGGTTAATGGGTGTCTAGTATGTGTCTGGTACTGTGTGAGGTGTTGAAGATAACAAGAAGAGTAAACATGGTCCCTGACTTAATGGAATTTGTAGGTCATTGGTCAAACAGACTTACAGAGAAGCTGTTACAATATAGAGATGTGAGAGATGTTTAGGAGGTAAAATGAAAAGGACTTTAGTAACTGTTAGCTACATCATGTTAAGGAAGTGAAGAAATCTGGGATGATTTCTGGGTTCCATGCTTACATAGATGCTGTTACTCACTAATACAGAGAATGTAAGGGGTCAGGTTTAAGGAGAAAATTTTAGACATTGCTTTTGTGTTATGTTTGGAAGTGCATTTTCCAATACTGTAGCTATGAACCACATTTATTTACTGAGTACTTAAAGTGTAATGCAACTTGAGATATGATGTAAGTGTAAAATAGGTACTGGATTTCCGGTACTTATTAAAAAACCATAAAATAGCTTAAAAATAATATTTTATGTTGATTCCATTATGAAGTGATATCTTGGATTGTGTTAAAATATATTAAAATTAATTTCACTTCTTTCATTTTATTTCTTAAATATGGTTACTAGAAAACTAAAAATTATATATATGGCCTGCATTATATTTTTATTTACCAGTGCTGGTTTAGAACATGAAGATAGGTCTGGATAATTTCTTAAATATGGTTACTAGAAAACTAAAAATTATATATATGGCCTGCATTATATTTTTACTTACCAGTGCTGGTTTAGAACATGAAGATAGGTCTGGATAGATATAAACATTTTGAAATTAGTGGTGTATGAGAAGTAGATGGAAAGAAAGGTTATTAATGCCATTGTCCAGAGAGAGTAATGTCAATGTCCAGACTGAGTATATACTTGTAGAATAGGAAGAAAAGAGGAGTTAGGTCAGAGGGAAATACTGTCATTAAGCGAATGAGGAGATAATAGAAAAATAGCAAAAGAATTTTGCTTAGAGAAAACTGAGAATGGGTGATAACACAGAGAGGAGACAGCTTTAACACAGAGGGAGGGGGAGTATCAAATGCTGTGCAGAGGTGAATTAAGTTAAGAATCTTGTAAGAGCAGTTTTAGAAGAATAATTTAAGGTTAGAAGCTAAATTGAATGAAGAGGCGAAGACCAAGTGCCAAAATTCTTCTTTACCAGTTTGATTATGATAGAAAGGAGCAATAGGGGATTTTTTGAGTGTTAACTGGTTTGATGAATGAGGAGATGCAGGGAAGCACAACCAAAGGAAGAGTTTTTAAAGATGGAAACTGAGTTCACTTCGAAATTCACAGTAACATTAATCTCAAATTTTAAGTCTCAGAAAGATATGACTCTCCAAATGATATCATCTATATGATTCTCATTTCTGCCTGGTTTTTGTCCTCGTATTTTCTTTTGATTTAGGAAAGAATATCTATAAGAATAAATTGCTGGGATATGTGAAATGTAAATTATTAGTGGTATGCATGTAAATTTTTCATTAAAATTATCTTTATTTTGGTTAGCTAACCATACAGAAAATGATTTTAAAAGGTATTTCAGTACTAAAAGTTTCCAGAGTAAATAAAGTCTTCTTGGAAATGCTTTTTAGCATGTTTGCACTAAATTTTATGAAAAAGCAATGCTTTTTTTTGATGCCATGCTTTTTGCATCAAAAATAAGAATAACTTCAGCCAGGACCACTCTCTCAAACACCATACGTACCAGCTACTTGCTTGATATTTCCACCTGGATGTCTTATAGACAGTTCGAACAAAACATGCCTAAAACTGAACTCCTGATTTTCTCCCCACAAAAACCTGTTCTATTCATAGACTTTCCCAGTTCAGTTGATGGCAGCTCTATCCTTCTACTTTCCTAACTGGTTTTCTTAAACCTGCTCTTGTCTTCTTCACTCTCAAGTGGCTTAAAGTAGGAACCAAAAGGAATCTTTTTTTTTTCAAAAGGAATCTTTTTAAAACATAGATCATGTCATGCTTCTGCCCAAGTCCCCTGTAATATTTCCCCATTTCAGTCAGAATAAAAGCCTGTGTCTTTAAATGGGTGGGCTACAAGGATCTATTTCTCTCTTACCTTTACTCTTCATTCACTCTACTGTCTACACACTGGTTTCCTTATTGTTCCTCAATAATGCCACGTATGTGCCCTGCTTAGAGCTTTTGCCCTTTCTGCACTTGACAGTTTCATTCACTTACCACAAGTCTTTGCTCATCTTTCTCCTTCCCAGTGGGTCTTACTGACTACCCTATTAATTTTTCATCCTACACCCAACCCTTCTAGCATTCCCACTCCATCTTACCATGATCCACTTTTGCTTCTAACAAATTAAACTATCTACTTACTACATTTTTATCAGTCAGGATATTTGTTTTGTTCACTGATGTATCCAAAGTGCATAGAATAATGATTAGAACATAACGTAGGTGCTCAATAAATATTTTTCAAATGAGTGAATTAATGAATAGAATCTTTCTATAACAATTAAGGAATATGAATATCCTAACTGTAATATGAAAAGGAAAGTAATTAATAATAAATTAGTATATATTTAAGAATGTAAATGCTTAGATACAACTATATTAGAAGATACAGTGTAGTTAGATGCTTCTGCATAATATCATTAATATAACAGCTACAAATGCAAACTTAATATAGGTGTTTTATTTGTGATTCAAATTACTAAGTACCATGGAAAGTAATTAATAATAAATTAGTATATATTTAAGAATGTAAATGCTTAGATACAACTATAGTAGAAGATACAGTGTAGTTATATGCTTCTGCATAATATCATTAATATAACAGCTACAAATGCAAACTTAATATAGGTGTTTTATTTGTGATTCAAATTACTAAGTACCATTTCTGAGTGACTTGATTTTCCAAAATGGTGAACAATTCTGAGTAAACTTGTAAACAAAGCAAAACCACTTTAAATGATGGTTTCATTCCTGGGAAATCCACTGTATGTTAAAATCATGCAAAATGTCTCTGTTTGTATATAAAATGGAATTAAGGTGTAGATAATTAGAAGCAGGTTTTTTTTAAGTTTTATTTTATTTTTTTACCTAAATGGACATGTAAAAGTCTTGTGGATGGAGAACAGTTATTTGTGTATGTGACTGTCCTCTGTATCAGCATCCCTGGAATCCCACTGAATTCTGATAGCATCTCCTAATGACTGGGACACCCAAAAAATGTGCATGATTTTCCATTAAGTTCCTGAAGTGAACAGTTGTTCTGTGACCTTACCCTGCTTAATTTTTCTTCTTAGTACTTACTACTATGTGACTTCTTATTCATTTGTTCATTTGTTTGGTGGCTGCTTCCCCTATAAGATTATGAGCTTCATGAAAAGAGGGACTTTGTCCATTTTGTATCCCAGTGTCTGTGAATGGGTGCTTAATATATATATTTGTTGAATGAATGGGTGGATAAATGGATGGGGGGGTGGTGAGAAATGAAGCTAAAGAGTCGGGAACAGCCTGTTTGAAGGATTTTAAGCAGGGAAGTGATAAAATTAGCTTATATTTAAATAGATCATATGGCTTCAGTATAGCAAAAGGGTTGGAGGAAGGCCAGAGGAGATATGGAGACCAGTTAGGTAGTCAAGGTGAGACATGATGGTAATTTAGACAATGGGCGGGGTGGTCATGGTGGAAGATAGGGACAGAAGTGGATATATTTAGTATATTTTGGAGACAAATTGATGATAAGACTTGGAGATGGGTTGAACTTAGGGGTTGAATAAAGTGTTAAAGATGACTTGTAAATATCTGGCTACGATGCTGGTTGGGTGGTTTTCCTATTCACTTAGGTCAGAAGCACAAGAATAGAGGACCAAATTTTTTTTGTGGGGAAGGGAGATCATAAACTCTATTAGGAATGTGTTATGTTTGCTGTTGCCTTCAAGAAATCCAAGTGGAGATGTCAAGTAGGCATTTGGATTTTCATTTTGCCAGTTATTTTTGAGTACATTCACAGTTCGAGGCTCTGGTGGAGATATGTCAGTAAACAAGCAAACATGGTCTCTGCTGTCATAGAACTTTTATTCTAACTGTTCATGGGTTGACTCTTGGTTTGGAGCTCAGAGGAGTCAGGACTAGAGATATAAGTTTGGGAGTTCTCAATAAGTAATTAAAGCCAGGGCAGAGATGGGATTGTCTGTTGTAGTAATCCTTAACCTCATCACTACAACTAAAATCACTTGTGAAATTTTTTTTAAATATAGTTGTCTACACCCTTCCCTGGAGATCTCCTTTCAGTAATGTATGGAAATAACACCTTTATTCCTAAATTAGCTTTGTGGGTGAATTTGAACTGGCCTACCGTGGCCCCTGATCTGTTGAAGTACAACAAAATTTTCCATTTATCTTCTCTTCCCTTGCCTTCCATTCAGCCCTTTAAATCATTTGTGTACTTAATCACAGAACACTTAATTTTGCAAATGTAAGAATTTGTAAATCAGAGGAATTGATGCTTTTAGCACAAGGAAGATGTTTTCCCAACAACATTGATTTATGTGATGCTCTGAAGTCAGTGAACATACCATTCTCTGGAATTCTGAAATTGTCACATTTAAATTCTTTAATATTCTTCATCTCTCTGTTGTGTAGACGTTCATATTTAACAGTTCTTTTAGTCTTTCTTTTATCTCTATGTTGATTGTTAGTTTACCATAAGAGGACTAGTTCTATTTTCTTTCTTTACTATGATCTGCAAATAGATGGACCTTGGTTTCCTACCTTGAGGCGGAACAAAAAGACTTAACAGTTATCCATTGGCATGACTCGTGTAACTTCTCCTGAAATTATTGCCTTTTTTTGCTAGCTTAGTTAGAAATTTTTGTTAATTAAAAGAATAAGTTGTAAATAGTAGAACCAGTAAGTTCAGGTTGACTTCTCAGTCTGCATCTGATTTACTTTACTTTAGACATCCAAAATTACCAAATATAGTTTTTAAAATTTTATTTAAATAGCTTGGAATACAATTTCTGAATACATATTGAGTATTTGTTTCATGTTAATGTGCTTGAATATAATATTTGATTTAACATTTGACTTGGAGTCGATTTCTGTGGTCTATTTATTGAAATATTTTAGTTTATATACAGAATTTTTAAATGGCTCATAAATGTTCTGTTCTTTTTTGAGCGTACTGTTAATTCAACTTAAAAGTCAGTTCTGGGAGTTAGAATATATGGATCAAAATAATAAGAAGGGTTATCTGTAGACATAAACTTACTTGTTTATATATTCATGTATCTATATAGTTGTCCCTCAGGGTTCCCCAGTGATTGGTTCCTGGACACCTCCCACCCGCTGTGGATACTAAATCTGAGGATGCTCAAGTCCCTTATATAACATGGCACATAGTATTTGCATATAACCTATGCACATCCTTTTGTAAACTTTAAATCTCTTTAGATTACTTATACCTAATACTATGTAAATGCTGTGTCAATAGTTATACTCTTATTTTTTAATTTGTATTATTTTTTATAGTTGTTACTTCTTCTTCTTCTTTTTTTTTTTTAATATATATTTTGGATTTACGAACCCATGGATACAGAGACCCGGCTGTATATGTGCACTTTCTATTACAAGTCTGTATGTGGGATCCGAACCCTCGGCGGGAGCGCCGCTGCGCTCTCAAGCGGCGCACTGTAGCAGTGCGCCACCGGGCCAGCCCCCAGACTATATTTTTTCAAAATTAATGTGTTAATTAAGTTTTGGTCCTTTATCAGAAAAGACTTACTAAATGTAGTCATTAAAATGCTAGAAGATAAGTAAAACCATTTCTAAGTTCCAAAAGTAAAAGAGAAATAGCTGTTTTTCTTACTGCAAAATATTTATATCTCTAACATTTGAATTATGCAAAAAAGCACATAAAGAAAAATATATATGAAAACAAACCGTATCTTCCAAATGTTGTAGTTGGGAAAATGTAAGTACCTGTAGTATATAGGAGAAGTAGATGATTCTGAAAGTCTTCTTGTAGCAATCTTCTTGTTTTATTGGCTACAGATCTTTTTTTGGGGGGGCGGTAATTAGTATTTTGCAATTTCATTACGTGACTAAAGCAGAACTTATAAGACATAGATTTTGTGAACTTTTGATTACTTACTTGAACTGTTAGCCACAATTATACATATTTTATGTATTTTATATGGTCACATGTCATCATTTATGGACATTGGCAAATTATTTCTGATTTGGCAGGGAGAATCTGAAAATGTCATCATAGTCATCTATTATAACTTTTTTCCTTCCAAATTTATATGATGCCTTATTTAATTTGAACATCAAGTACTTCTCTTCCTTTCTGTCTACTGTTTTGAAAGGCAAAATTATTCATATTTGTCAACTCACTTTCTTTTCAACATAGGCCAGTAGTTTCTTGGTAGGTTTTATAATATCTGTAAGGTAGCCATTTATTAGTACATTGCTTCTTAGCACTGCTGTCTTGAAGGTGATTTTTATTTTATTTTTTACATATAATTTCTTTCACTGTTAAGATTTTATCTTGATGCCTCTTTAAAAAAAAAATTTAGTGAATCACAATTCATTATACATATTTTGGGGGTTCAACGTTGAGATATGTTGATCAAATCAATATTACTGGCATATATATTGTTACAAATCATACTTATTCTTTATGCCCCTTGTCCAATCTCTCCTCATCCCCCTCTCCCTCCCTGCTCCCACCTCTAATTTCCCTAGATTTCTTCTCTCCTTCTGAAAGAGTAATTGTTACTCTGTTGATTTGTTGCCTAGATGATCTGTCCAATGCTGAGAGATGTGTTCAGGTCCCCCAATATTATCATAGAGCAGATACTTCTTCTGTCACTCTGGAATGGGCTTTGTGGAGAGAGACATCCTTTTCTTTTCTTTGGTCTCTGCTGGTGACTCTCCTTGTGTAAATGTACTCCAGTGGCTGGCTGGTGGACCTTCTGCATGGTGATTGTGGCATCTAGCCACTTTTGCAGCAGCCATGCTTATTGTGGTGGCTGTGATGGGCCACCCACATTGAGGTGATGTTTTTGGCATGCTCCTTGGTGCTGGTGGTGTATCTGGTTGTGGGAGCGGGGGGGTCTGGTCCCTGGCTCCATGCCTCAGGTCCCTGGGTGGCCCCTGAGGCATTGGTGGTGTGCCTCGTTGTGTGTGTGGGGGGTCCAGTCCCCAGCTTCATGCCTCGGGTCCCCAGGCAGGCCCCGAGGCACTGGTGGTGTGCCTGGGCAGGAACTAATTTTTTGTTCTTTGCTTACTTCTAAAATGGGGAAACTTCCTGTTGGGACCAGTACTTGAGCTCTGTGGTTGAGCTAAATTGGTGCTTTGCTGCTGCTTCCCTAGGGAAAGCTTTTTGTGCAGCTCAGTTGACTTTATAGGTACTTATGGCTCTCCAGAGACCTGGTGCACCTGTGTTGTGTAGAAACTCTCATCTGGGACTGAGTCTTTTTATCAAATGGCACCCCGTGCAGTTCTTTATTCCTGACCAGTCTCCTCTGAGTGGTCCTATGCTGATTGGGGTGCAGATCAGCTGTCATTGCTGTGCCCCAATGTTCCCTGGTGGGCCTGTCTCCCCCACCGCCCATGCTCCAAACACTTCCCATGGGACGGGCCGTGCTCCAGTCCCTTGTGATGACTCACCAGCCT
This sequence comes from Galeopterus variegatus, assembly GCF_000696425.1. NCBI lineage: Eukaryota > Metazoa > Chordata > Mammalia > Dermoptera > Cynocephalidae > Galeopterus > Galeopterus variegatus. The sequence continues at coordinate 106,465 of NW_007729005.1, read as the reverse complement.
CTGAGTGGCTCCTTTTTTTCAGTTGTTGTGGCTCCTCACTCCTATGTGGGTCCACAGGAACCTTATTAGTGGTCTTGCTGGCCTAGGGGCCACCAAGGCCCTCTTCTCCCCTGCCTCCTCTGAGCAACTTTATCTGAAGGGCACAGTTGCGGATTTTGCAGGCTCCTGCTCCATGCACACAGCAGCTCCAGCCTTAACGTGGCTGCAGCATGAAACGATTGGAGCGGTTTTTTCTTTCTCTCATCTTGGCTTCTCCCACTTTCATGCACTCTGTAGGTCTCTTCTCCTCTTCCCCTGAGCTCTAGTGGCCCCAGCTTGGCTGTTGTTGCTTTTTAATAGTTGTAAATTGGTTGATATGTGGGAGAGAGTGACACTGGGGACCCTCTATTCCACCATCTTGACTGGAAGTCAATGCCTCCTAAAGAAACTTAGAATATTTCCTTTCGCCATCCCACCTCTCCAAATGTGTAACCATCCTCAAATATAAATGTATATTCTTACTGTAAAATGATTCCACAGTTCTAATGATTTGATAATATGGTTATTAATTATGGGATTATATTTAAAAGACTGATTCTAGTTCTTGTTTTTTAAATGCCTCTAAAGAAGGTTTGCTGCTCTTCTGTATTTGTTGCTTTAGGGAGAGATTGACTTCTGATAATTTTAAATAGCCATTTTATTAAATGTAGATAAACTTTTTTTTTTTTAAAGGAGATATTTGTTGTCTTATCAGAGTCCTGAATTTGCAGCTGTGTCAGTTAATATTGCCTATTCAGTTTATGATTGCCACTTCGGATTTGACATCACAAGTTTTCACCTGTTACTTGGAGAGTCAGGGGATTTCCACAAAAGATTGTTCTTGGAGGCAGTTCATTGGCTAGGCAGAAATCCTAAATTGCAAGTCCATTCCCATGGTTAGTCAATTAAGGTACTTCCAGCTGAGAGATGTTGAAGGCTGGCGAATACCGATTTCAGTTGTTATCCAAGTCTGTTGAGCATCCTGTCATTTGATCCTTAGCAGGTGTCAGTGCAGTCCTCTTGCAGTCTCCTGACTCCAGTTTAAAGCCTTGGTCTTAATTACTTCATTTTCTTTCACAATTTGGAGAGTGCAGAATTTAGTATAAACAAGTGTTCAAGGCATAGTGGTTATTGTAACAGTAGTCTAAAAAGTTTTATTATGAATTAAAATCTTGAAAGGCATTCTAGTTTAAAACATAGAGATAAAAAGCTTTCCTTTTTAAAACTTGTTCATAAAAGTCATGTTGCTTAAGCATTTATCAGAGTTCATGAACTTTAGGTTAATTAAAATATGTTAACTATTTTCTCAGTTTGTGGCATTTTCTTTTTATCACATACCTGGATAATTACTGGTAATTTAAAATGCCTTAACGTACTGTCAATATTTAAGTATATGTTATAGAAATAATTAAATTACAATTAACTCTTGAATTTTCTTGCCAATGTCAGGAGGAATATAATGGATATGGGGAAAAACAGCCATAAATCAATTTTAATTTCAGATTTCATATGAAAATTTTCATAGCAGATTTACTTTTATAAATATTCTTTATATAAGGAAAATATAAAACTGTTGAAATGTTTGAGGATTGTGAGCTAAATGACATCTAGTGAAGGTGGTAAGAAACATACCTGTAGGATAGAGAAAATAAACTAGGGATTAAAAGTTTTCTGTCAATAGGGAGTTGACTATAATGAGATTACCTTTGATGAATGAGTTTGATGTTTCACAAGGTTTATTTAATGTATTTTCTTTGTGTGTCCTTACTGAAAAATTATGTTTATCTCTAAGTAACAGTTTTAAGATATAATTAGAATATAATAAATTTCGTTTTTTCTTTTTCTTTCATTTTCTTTTTCTTCTTTTTTTTAGGGTATGAGTATTATAGAACAATTAGACCCTGTATCGTTTAGCAATTACTTGAAGAAATACCATAATACTATATGTGGAAGACATCCCATTGGGGTGTTATTAAATGTGAGTATCTTTAAGAAGCCTTGACTTTTAATATTTGATCCTGTGATGTTTCAAAATATCTTAATTGTTATCTTTGTGATACATATGATCATTGGTTTTACATATATATTTTACATGTAGATTTTCTTTCTAGTAACTTTAACATAATTTGGATTTTCATTTGATTTCTTGAATGAAATTATTTATTACTGGAATATAGGTCAGTACTTTCTGTTAAATACAGAAAGTTATTTAGAATAGAGACCCATATTTTCTCCTGACTCTGTTAACTTCAATATACTTTTTACAAGTATAAACTAAAGTCACCTTTCAGGAGATATATTCTTTATTAATTTTTTGGTTTTACTTAGTGTTCTAGACTATGAAAAATAAATTGTAGATCTACCTCTTGAACTTTAGATGTTCATAATTTAATAAAGCAAGACAGATGACATGTATTTTTCTTTAAAACAAAAGTAATACTGTTTATTTTATTTAAGGAGTGTAAGAGGCAGAAATTTTGGTTAGCTGGATTTTAAAAAGAGATATAACATTGATTTTTTCCCCTAATAAGTAAAGTAGTATAAATTTCCTGAAAGAAAAATGTGACACTGTTTAAAAAAAAGTGTATACTGAGAAATGAGAGGAGGAAGTAATAATGGGTCCATTTGTTTGGAGAGGCAGAGAAATAATGGGGAAGGTAATGTAGTCCAGAATAGTCCAGCCTTGAAGTACGGATTTATTTTAGTAAGATTCGAAAGATAGTATATTGTGGATTTTTAGGAAGTTTTTCGCTTAAGCAGTATTGATTGAAATTAAAACCTGTCAAGGGCTTAAATTAATTTCTGAAATTTAAGCTAGAATAAACTGCAATAATTTCCTAAAGCTGGAATTGAATCAAATAAAATTTTTATAAAATAAATAATGAACTAATCCACAATTAAAGTAAAAATCCTAGCGTACCTCTTAGATCTGGAACTTAATTTATATACATTTCAAGTTTATTCGAGACAGGCAAAGAAAAGACTCCAACGTACTAAGACAGAAGTGGCTAGGATTTGGTTTAGAGAATAGAGAAAAATATATTGTGGTTGAAAAAATATTGGCCTTATTAATTACAGGGAGAGATAGGGTGGATGACTGATATTTAATTATCAAGAAGCTAGATGAGAATAAGTTCTTTGAGATAACGAAATAAGGAATTTTCTCTTTTTTCTGTTTAATATGAGGCAGCAAGAGAAATCGAGAAAAAAGAGAAAAGTGAAAGAGATCTAGGCTTCACCTGTGAAGTGGACAAAGTCAGACCACCAGCATATTCAAAGAGTGCTCACTTTTTATCTGATGTCTCTCATAATCAATTTTTTCTTTTTCTAGGCTATCACAGAGCTCCAGAAGAATGGAATGAATATGAGCTTTTCCTTTTTGAATTATGCCCAGTCAAGCCAGTGTAGAAACTGGCAAGACAGTTCAGTGAGTTATGCAGCTGGAGCACTCACAGTCCACTGAAGCTCTGAATCCTCAGGGATGCCACCTGCACATACTCATACTCTTTCCGGGGTCCCAGTCTGGCCTTTACCAAGATACTGGTCCTGGTTTGGGGGATTCTGAAACCTCAAACTTATAGAACTTTCTTCTCTTTTCTAGTAGGTGTAGTCCTTCCTTAATTTCAACTCATTAAAAAATGCTTTATAGTTTAGGGCAGTGGAAGGAAGGCTGGCATCAAAATATTTTGATCAAAAAAGATGACAATATAAAGGCCCAATTGCGGCAGTTTTTTGAAAGTAACTTGTAAAGCATTTACCATATCCTAAATTTGCACTCTTTGCAGACTTGTGCACATATATTCCGCTTTCAGAATAGTTTTGCAAATTGTACACAAACAAACAAGGGTGGAAGCTTTTTAATAAAGAAATTGCATTTATAAATGATCTGTATTTGCAGACTTGTGCACATATATTCCGCTTTCAGAATAGTTTTGCAAATTGTACACAAACAAAAAAGGGTGGAAGCTTTTTAATAAAGAAATTGCATTTATAAATGATCTGTATTAGAGTATAATAAATCTCCAGTTAGTCAATTACTACCCATGTTGTACAACAGATACCTTCTATTTTAGTTGCTAATAAAGGGCTACACAACTCAAAATAGTCTGATTTAAACTTATTGCTCTGTGGTATATATGAAAATTGTTTTTTATTAATTTCATCTCAGAATTTTTGTTAAAAATGGTAAACCTCAGCTCTTATGTAAAAATATATTAGGACGTATTTTATATTTTACATGTTAATGTGTTTTTTTAATCACAGAAATTAGAATCATAATTTTAAAGTTAACTTTTAAAATTATGTGCAGTTTGCCTTTTTGTTTGTGACATCCCTTTGTGTCATTACTATATTATAACAGAATATAAATTCAAGATTGGTAAAAGGACATAGATATAATCCTTCACTTCAAAGGTTATGTTTGATAGTCTGCAAATGAGGAAACATTGAAGAGTTGTTCTTAGTGTTTTTAAAATCATTGCAGACCATACACGGCTACACTTTTTCAGTGCTTTAAGCATTTTGACTGTTTTACTTGAATTTTTACCAAGAAATCATTAACAATAACAACAACAACAAAAACACTGGATTTTCTTATAGTTCTATACTTTTTGTCATGATTTTTGGTGCGGCTCTTCCAACTAAAATAATGGTATGGTGTTGTATTACTTTTTTTCTTTAGCATAGACCAATTCTAGTCACTTTGGCAAAAAAAAAAAAAGTAATTCATTTAGTTAATTATTTGACTACCATGCATGTACTGAATTATACCTGTTTTAACCTAACACTAGGTATCTCCGTTACATTGGAGAGTGTTTATATCTTCAATGTTATACCAGAGCAGCACAATTTTTAGATGCCTTGCACCAATTTTATTTGAAAATATGTTTCTTACTTATTAAATATTAACTTTCTGTACTCAAGAATGAGATAAAATAATGTTACCTTTTTGGTTCAAAATTATCCACCTATATATGTGGAAATTATACTCTTACACATTAGTGATTTACTTCTTAGCATTTAGTACTATAAATATTTGTAGTACTACAGAAGTACTTTTGTAATACAACAAATATTTATTCTTAGTTTAATAGAGATAATGAAAATTTCAAAATTGACTGCAGAGTGAATTTTTAAAATAATGTTTTCTGAGTATAAAACTAATATATGATTATTACAGAAAATTTGGAAAATACTGAGAAGTATAAAGAGAACAAATTATCTGCAATCTCACTACACAGAGATAATAACACTGTTAATATTTTTCTGAATTTCCTTTCAGTCTTTGTCTATGCTATTTATATGTATGAGTGTGTATATATGTGTTTGTGTGCGTGTATGTAATAACAAAATTGAGATTATACTGATCATATAGTGATGTACCTGTTTTTTATAACCTAACTTCATTTCATAAGTATTTCCCCATGTCTTTGAAAATGTGATTCTTTAAAAATGGCTGCCTAATATTCTATTATATTAATATACCATAATTTAACCATAGTTCTCTTTGGATATTAGGTTGTTTCTTATCTTTCACATCTATAAATAATAGTGGAATGGACATTATTGTATGTAAAATTTGAACTCTATATTAGATTCATTCTTTAGGATATATTTATGGAAAAGGAATAAGTGGTTTAGACAGTGAGAACTTTTTAGGCTCTTTAAAATATTGCCAAATTACCCTTCAGAAGTATTGTACTGAATTAGCAATGTGTGAGTATCCATCATATTGCTGCTTCACCAGTATCATTATTTTTTCTAATCTTTGACAATTTGTTAAGCAAATAATTGGTTGTTTCTTTGATCATTCTAATAAGAGTTGCTTTACAATTAATCATTTTTTGTCTTTCTGTAATTTTATAGTTGATTGATTAAAATAAGTACAAGAGGTTTGCCTAGGTTGGTGGACTGTAGTCCTAGGAATATGTTTACTGCACTTTTAAAACTCTCAGATATTTCAGCATCACTCCACCCTTTCCTAGAATATGAACACGTCTTTCATATCGGGTCGTGAAGTAGTAAAGAGTTCCAAACTGATAGTTGAGTTTGGGTTCTAGTTATGTCTCTGCCACTAATTAGTTCTCTGAACTTACCTATTTCATGTCATATTGAAACTTTCTCACCTGTAAAATATGGAGGTGATCTCTTAAGTGCTTTCTAGTTTCAAACTTTGGTGTTATGACTTTATTTTTCAGAGATTCTGGTGTCTCTTATGTTAAATAGCTACGTGATTGAATTAGATTAGAGGTTATCTTTTGATTTCAACTCTACATGTGAAACAAAAGTATTGTTATTTAATACAAAAGGGAAATTAATTTGCATTATTTAATGCAGTTAATATCAAGTTGTTGGACTTAAAGCTTTCCTTCTTCAAGTGCCTTTAAAAGTGTTCTGTATTTGGAATCTAAAATGTAAAAGAAATTATTACGTAGTTCTATATAGTTGCTTCTTTTTAATATATACTTTTGAGTTATTTTTAGCAACTTTGTTTTACCATAGAGTACACAAAGCAGCATAATCGTGGATTCTTCACTATTCCACTAGTGAGTCCTTCAGAGATGTTAAGATTAGCTCATTGAACAGGTAAGTAAGTGCTGGATTTTTGGAAAAATAACTACCATCTTGCTTCTCTATTATTTTATTTAAGAAATAAAATATTTATTTAGAAAGGACATATATTCAGAATGAAAGTAACTTAATTTGAATAACTTTAACTTGATGAAAAAAGTACTACACTGTTATTTTCTCACTTATTCTAGATCACTGAAAAATTCATCTAATAATAGTATCAGTCTGTAGACCGGCATTTGGGAAGTACTGTGATACAGTTGCTGAAAGACCTCACATAGTTACAAAACTGTTATTGACTAGGACATATAACAGACCATGTGCAAGCTGCTATTCAGACTAAAACTTACGTTATTGTGTTAAGTTCTGAGTGCCATGTATTAAGGACTTGATGGAACGTAGAGAGGTAGCCAGAATGATGAACGTTGTGAATAGTAAGGAGAGTGGGATGTGGTCAAAGAAAATTTGAGTGACTGCTATATGTAAGAAGGAATAGAATTGTTCTTTGCTGTTCTAGGTGGAAAAACTAGGAGTAAGAAATGAAAGTTTCTGGTTCCATATTTAATAATCAGTATGAGAATTTCTATTCATGAAAATTGGCTTTGTCTTCATAAAATCATTAGAAGTATTCAAACGAAAGCTAGATCAGTGATTCTTAAAGTAGGATCCCTGGAGTGTCAGTATCCGTATCACCTGAGGATATTATTTTATAATATATGTATGTTTTATTATGGATCACCAAGCTGGAAAAAAGCTAATGGACTTAGTAATGGAACTTATTTCATTTGTGTAAAACTGTTAAATTATTTTTAAATCAAAGTTGATTTTGATCATTTAACACTAACTTTAAAGAGATGATTGTTGCTTAATAGTGGTGAGACACTGGTTACTGGTGGAACCTTAGAATAATTAATTACCTCGTTTTAATTAAAACATTTAAATATAAGGCAAAGTTCCATTTTTTAAAATAAATTTAAGTTTGTCTTTGAATATGTGACTTCACTTTCTTAAACAGAGGTGCTTTTTCAATCTAAAAGAGAACCATATAAGTAGCAGAAAAGGGTATTGAGGGACTGTGCTCTTTTTATACTGATTAGTGTCAACTTATTAGAAGGGAAACCTGGAGCAGCTGGCAGGTAAGATGTTTTCCCTGCCCACTTTCTCTTCTGCTATCCCCATCACATACCTGCACATACGACTGAGTGACGTGGCATACTGTCGTCAATGACCATGTTATATGTTTTGTAAAAGCTCCCTCAGGTAATGCAGTTACTGGGACCTCTACCTCTTTAAAAGTCACTATTGTGAAGGGATTTTGTTTACCTGCCCAGTCTTTATGAGTTCATTAGTACTAATAGAAGAACTTTAGAGTTTCAAATTTGTGATTTATTCTAGGATTCTCTGGTGATTCCAGAGTGGTTCGCACCTAGAATATATCACATTTACTACTGTGTGGTGTGGTGTGTGTGTGTGTGTGTGTTTGTGCGCGTTTAATTCTAATGCGAGGTTTTGGCCATCCCCCTATAAAAATAATGGAAAGAATTAAAAAAGCCAATTTTTTTCTGATTTTGAAAGCCATAATACAGTTGGTTTTTCATTATAAATTGTAAATTATGTTCAAATGCATATTTTATACTGCAAAGTAAGGTTTGTAACGTTATTAGATGTAGTCCCATCCCCCCCCCATTATCCTAATGAAACCAAAGAGAATATAAATACCATTATTAAAAAGCTATCAAAGGCCAAGTGTCTTCAACTATAAGCAGGACCTGAGGTCTGATCTTTAAATCTGCCAATGTAAAGTTTTGAAAAATATTTTAATTTTATCACCATGATGTTCTGAATGTGATGTTACATACACTTAAGTAAAAAGTACTAAAACGAGATGAAAACAAAAGAAAATTAGATCATATTGACTAAGTATTGTGAGTTTTTAAAAATTGAAGACTGTTGAATTAGATTTAATAAAGGTATTTTTAACTTAACTATTTTATAAATGGACTTCTTTCTGATAATTGTTTTTTCCATTAAAATTTTTTTCACTTGAATCTAGCACATAATAGACACTCAGTTGGTGTTTGTTCCATTTCAGTGAGTTGAATTTTGGAGCAAGGAGAACAAAAGACAGGCTTTTCACCTGAAATTTTTTTTTTCTTTTTGGCTGCTGGCGGGTAGGGGGATCCAAACTCTTGACCTTGGTGTTAAAACACTGTGCTCTAATCAAGTGAGCTAACTGGCCAGCCCCATGTGAAATGTTTCCTAAGGGCCAGGAAAGCATAAACTTTTAATTAATTAATTAATTTATTTATTTCCTTTTTGTCTTTTTTACTGACCGGTCACGGGATCGCAACCCTCGGTGTCGCGCCCGTATCGGGGACCGGCAACGGAATCGCAACCCTCAGTGTTGCGCCCGCACCACGCTCAGCCAGTGAGCGGGAACCGGTCTCCACATGGGATCCGAACCCTCGGCGGGAGCGCCACCCCGCTCCCAAGCAGCGCACTCTCCATTGCACCACCGGGCCGGCCCAAGCATAAACTTTTTAATTGGAAGTACCTTATAATTGGCCTTTTCTATTTTCAGTTTTTAATTGTGGAAATCATCCTCCTCACTAATTTCAAAAGACGGTAAAATTTGATATTCCTGTGCTCTCTATACATAATGTCAAATGAAACAAATGGTAATGTAGGTGATTTGGTAAATTTGAAACCATTGGCCCATGATATCTAGTTCATATTTAGCAGTATCCTATGGTGTTTAGCATTATTAAAAGGTGTTGCAAAATTTTTAAAAGTTAATTCTAATGTACTTTAGCTGCATGCACAATGACATGTGCAGCCAGCTCTCAAGTGGAAAAACACTGTGGAGTGTTAGAAGCACTGGACTGGAATCTATTTTCAGCTTTGCCAGTGAGTTGCTACTGATTTGCTGCAACAAATTACTGCTCCTTTCTAGAGCAGAGTTTATTTCTTTATTAATGTGACTTAGAATTGGATAACATGACTTCTAAGGGCCTTTCCACCTTTGACTTTTTGAGACAAGAACGAAGGCATCTTATTTAATATATTACACTTTCAAATTTTACTTTTTTGTTTTATTTTTAAAAATTTATTTATTATTATTTTTTACATTCTAAGATATTGTGGAGCAGTTGGGGGAGGGGGGGAAGCAAAAGGGAAGGGGTATAGGTTGCCGGGGGGAGGAAGGTGGCAACCTCCTCATACTGGCTGGGGAGCCCTGGACACTTACAGCAGCTACTTGGTGGTCGTTGGTTGTCACTGAGCTGGATGCAGACATTAGAGTTGCAAACTGAGGCCTTCGGCCCTCCACCCCAACCCCAGCTCAGGAGCCTGGGGTGCTTCCTGCAGTGGCAGCTAGGTGGATGTTGCTGGGCTGGATGTGAACATGGGGGGTGGGGAGTGCTGTGGCTGATGCCCTTGGTGGCCCACTCTTTCAAATTTTAATATCTGATTTACAGCTGTTTTTTCCCTCAATCTCAACTATAAGGTCAGACACTATTACCTTAACTTGCTGATAGAGTACCTGAGGCACATACAAATTACATGACTTTCTTCAGTTTGTATAGCTAATTAGTATAAGAGCTAGAACAAGAATTCAGTTCTTCTGATTTTCAGTCCTGTGTATTTCTTTTCTTTTTTTTGGCAGCTGGCTGGTACAGGGATTGAATCCTGGACCATGGTGTTATTAGCACCATGCTGTAACCAACTGAACTAACTGGCCAGTCAGTCCTGTGTATTTCAAATGCTGTATCATATCATTCTGCATTTTGTTTTTGCTGCTGACTGTTTGAGATATCCTATTGAATTAAAAAAGTATTGGGGTTTTGCAACTTCAATTAAGAGCAGAATCATTTATGAAATGTCTATTTTGGCTAATTCAGATAAAACAAATTTCTCTTTTGTAGGCTCGAATACTCCTAATAACTCTGTAGACTTCTATTTTCTCTGCCAGAAGTTTTACTTTAAGACCTCAAAATTCTAATCTGTTGATTATTACATCATTAAAATGCACTGTTTCTGTGTAATGGGACAATGACAAAAATGAAGTTTGAGTCATTTGGTATGTGAGTATTACTGATGGTGAGACTTTGTAGCAGATACTTGACTCTCACCATTCCAGTCGGTGCATGAAGTGTCCTGTGAGCACCTGCGACTCTGCCTTGCATTTTTTTGATGCACACTGGGCAGGTAGGAAGTGCTGGTAAGATAATGCCCTGGGAGCAGCCCTCAGCCAGTGGTGGATGGGAGTTGGAGGATAATTGTTCCAGCTCCTTCATCCTCCTTGTGATACCCTGGCACATGTTTTATACTGTCTCCTAGAGTTCCCAGTGGGACTGCACCTTATTGCTCACAGCAGGAAACTGTTAAGTATGTGTTCTTTATTTTCTTCCTCCTCTTTTCTGTGTCACTTCTTTTTTTTATTTAAAATTTTTATTTATTATTAGCATATTCATTCCTACACATCATGATATTTCTTTATGCCCTTTGCCAGACCTATCACTTCCCAAGCCCCCTCCTACCCTCCCCCCATCTCTAGCATCCTTAGGTTTGTTCTCTCCTTGAAAGTTCAGCTTATTGTTGTAGTCTTTTCCTTCCTTCCTTCCTTCCTTCCTTCCTTCCTTCCTTCCTTCCTTCCTTCCTTCCTTCCTTCCTTCCTTCCTTCCTTCCTTCCTTCCTTCCTT
>NW_007729005.1:83301-95059 GCF_000696425.1 Galeopterus variegatus | reverse complement strand
CTCCCTCTCCCCCTCCCTCCCTCTCCCCCTCCCTCCCCCTCCTCCTCATCCTCCCCCTCCTCCTCTTCCTCCTCATCCTCTCTCTCCTCCTCCTTCTTCTTTTTCTTCCTTTTCTTCCCTCCTTCCCACCCCCTCTGTGTCACTTCTATTCCTTTGTTGATGTTTCCTAGGATTACCTCCCAAATAAGCCTCTTGTCTTTGAGTCATTGTCTCAGACTCTGTTGCTGAGGCAAACTAAGACACACTTGATTAGGGAAATAATTCATTAATTCTGTTCTTATGTATGAAAGATTAAATAAAATGTTTTGGACAGAATCTGAAATGAATACCTTAATATTCTGACTATTTTAGTTTATTTGTCTCATAATCGTATCCATGTGCAATTTAGTTTCCTTAGTTTCATTTCATAACCCTTGAAAGACTCAAGGTTAGAACTGTTAAGTAGAAATTCAAAGTAAAAGATCTTAGGTAGAAATCTTTCTGCTAGATTTTTTCTTTTGAAAAGTTACAGGGTGGCTGTATGAATGACTTAAGGACAAAATGGGTTATCTATTTTTGTAAAAATTGAATTAAAACGGGGAATTTGGTTCAATGAAAATTGTAGGTTATTTTGTAGTTGGACCTAATTTTCTCCTTTCTTCCCAGGACCTGCTTCTTCACAATCAAGGGCCAGAAGTAGCCTTGCCTAATACTGATAGTAAGGATAAATTTAGTTCCTGGGTAATTTTCCCAAAGATTATTCTGTGATACTTCTTAAAGCAAAACTTTTTATGATCTTATTAAGGATTTAAGGAATATGGAATTTATAACTTGAACAAGCTGTACATTAAATTTGGTACACTGTAAGTCAAAAAGGAGTGAAGAGTATGTAGTTAATTGAACTGGGTTCTTTGTAATTCTGTTTTGACGTTTTGCTGCTGCTTTTGCCTGTGTTTCTTACTTGCATCTTTTGTACTTCTTTGATAGCATCTTTTTTTGAATTAGAAATACTGGTTTTTGTATGATTTTAAAAAATGATGTGGGAAATTTGTTTTTATTTTAGGTACATGTTATTTATCAGTTCTCTCCTTTTTTATGTGAAAATTGTTATTTATGTGTCTCAAATGTATGCTGTATTGATTTGGTTTATGAGATGGAGCATAGATGAAATTTAAGCAAGATTATAGTTCTATTTATAGAGCCATTCTAAGATTAGCTTGCACAAGTGTTTTTCCCTAAGAATAACAAAACATTTAAGGAATATACCTTAATTAGTTATCCTGGTTATAAAGTAATTTAAACATATATATATATATAAGCAAAAATACCAGAAAGTGTAGATAGAGTCTGTTTAGTTGCCTTGTGGTACCTTCAGATTCTGCCATGTTTTCTTGAATATATCGCAGGACATTTTTTGACCTTTGAGGTTGTATTTGTCTGTTAGAAATGGTGAAAGATCAGCTTGGTGTTTAGATTGGATAGTATGGATTATGGGAAAATAGTTATAAAAGAATAAGTCTGCCTTTCTTCTGGGACATATCAAACTTCTTTAAAGTGCCTCTTGCCCCCCAAATCTCCACAGTGGCACATTGGAATAAGCTTATAGTCTTTTAAAGTAACTCTTTGTAAATACAGTCATGCCCTGCATAATGATGTTTTGGTCAAGGACCGGCTGCATATACCATGTGGTTGGAGCAGTGCGCTATACTATATAGCCTAGGTGTGTAGTAGGCCTTACCATCTAGGTTTGTGTAATTAAGTATACTCTGATGTTCGCACAATGATGAAATTGCCTAACAATGCATTTCTCAGAATTTATACCCATTGTTAAGCAACCTGGCTGTGTAACTTGTATTACTAAAAAAATCCTGTTTTTTAGACATGTTTCATCCAAAGAGTTACCTAATTTATTTCTAAATCCATAGTCAAGGTTTTGGCATTTCGAATATCTCAATATGGTAAATTAGAAATCTGAAAGAGCCAGAGATTGTTTTAAAAACATGTCTAGAAACTAGCCCTTTCCTGAACACAGATTACTTTCTATAGAGAATGTTAAGATGAAGTGATTAAAATGGGGAATGTCCTTTTAAAGTCATAGGTGGAAGCTGAATCCATGGGTTAAGTGTGTAGTCTCATGATAACTTGTAAAACAAGCCTAAAAAATAGTCTCTTTTCCAAAGTTTACATATTTTTCATCATCACTAGGACACTTATGCAATACCTCTGTACTAAGTATTGAAGTACAAACAGGTCTTCACTATGTTTAAAAAGTGCCTCCTGCCTTCCATCAGTGTCAAGTATGTACTTGTATTTGGCAATGTTGTGTCTGTGGATGTTTGTTACTTTAATGAATCTTACAGGGTTAGTCTGTTCCTAAAAGTTCTACTTGGTACAATTATCAGAGAAAATGAACTTGAATGAAACAATGATGCATATTTTAATAGTTAAAATATTTTATAAATTTATATTTAAAAATGCAGATCTCCATAATTACTGTAGATAAGTTCCTAATTTCTGGTTCTTTTCATTGTTTTTCTGTTAGGAAAAATATTGTACCTTTCAGTAATCTAGTCCTTGATGTGTTCCCCCCCCCATTTAAAAATCTTCACATTTATTGTCTTTTAATAACAAAAGCAATTTTTATCTGTTTACGTTATAAGAGGGAAAGTTGAGCCAATTGTTAGTACGAAAACAATTTAGGCTGAAATTTAGGACTGGTGTTTTGCATAGTGTTTGTGACTCAATATCTAAAAGATACCACTTTTCACTCACATATTTACAGTAAAGTTAATATTAGATTCAAAATCGCTTGATTGTAATTTATATTTTAAGTGTAATTTAGAGATGTTTGCATTATTTACAAGTGTTTTCTTTTCACAGTTTATGCTTATTTTTAAAATGGAAATTTAAATAACTTTTTTAGATAATAGAAGTGCAAGTATGTATGTAGTATTTAAGTCATTTCTAGTTTATTAATTGAAGGCACTTTGCTTCTGTGTGTGATATCAGCTTTTATATGGTATGAGCAGATGAAATTTTACCTTTTTAACTGAAGAGATATCTGTCCATAATACTTTGAGGTTTCTGTGCCCAACTTACATGACAAAAGATATTGTTCTAAAAAATGGCTTAGAAAAATATTTTTTAGCAGAAAGTTATTATAATTATTGTTTTTTTGGTGGCTGGCTGGTTCAGGGATCTGAACCCTCAACCTTGGTTTTATAACAACACCGCACTCTAACCAACTAAGCTAACCAGCCAGCCCCTTCAGCAGAAATTTTATAGTAATTTCAATATGACATGGTAACCAAAAGTTTCTGGTTAGAATTTCTGGTTTTTTTGCTAGCTTCTACCTGGTTCTCTCCATCCTCTTTTTTTGTTTTTAGGGGTTACATTGCTATAACCTCTACAAGTTTAGGTTAACTAGATATTTGAAAGTGGAGTTATTTTCAATGAATTTTAATCTTTCTGCTCAAGATGAGGAGTACCATGATAAAGATATACTTTAGCAGATAGGAATTTTGTCATGTTCAATGTAGAGTAATGTTCTGTCAGATGAAGACAATGAGGTTCATAAATGGAAATAAATTAAAATTAATATGAATAGCCAAAATTTTTGGAATTTTGTCATGTTCAATGTAGAGTAATGTTCTGTCAGATGAAGACAATGAGGTTCATAAGTGTAAATAAATTAAAATTAATATGAATAGCCAAAATTTTTAAAAAAAATCTAAACTCTATTAAATTAAATTGGTTATCCCTAGGAAAAAGATATTGTATATTTTAATGATCTTCTATGTATTTGGGTACTAAAAGCAGTAAATGTGAAGAAATATATCTCCTCTCTTTTAAGTTAATTGACACAAGTTATCCAATAGTAGTATAATGCATATTACCTACCACCATTTAAAGAGACATTTGTACTGAGGTAAAAGATAATAACATGAAGATAAAAGATGTTTATTTCTTTCTTTCCTCTTTGTTGCATTTTTGCCCTGTATATTAAGAACAACAACAAAAGCCTGCTTTTATAGTCTTGAAGAGGCTGCTGTTACCTGGGAAAAACTTGGGTTTTCACTTTTTAATCTACCTTTAAGCCTGTAGCTTCTGATAGGTAATGTATTCATTCTCTAGTATCCTTAGCCATGCCTTTTTAAAACAGAGAATGAATCTCAGGAGATTTAATACCCTGTGTATAGCATCCCCATGTTTGAGCGTACAAGTGGTGTTGGGTACATTCTCCCCTTGTAGTGGTGTCCCTAGGATGTTTCATGCCTCTCTCCCCTCAATATCTCCACCCCCTTAAAAAAGAGAAACCAAGCACCAACCTCCTTTTTTCCCTTTCTCCATCTCACTTTTTTCTGTTTCTCCCTTCTCTCTCTCTCTCTCTCTCTCTCTCTCTTTTTTTTTTTTTTTGGTAACACATCAGGGAGAACTCTATAAATATGCAATTACTGTATTTCACATTCTTAGTTAGCACTCATAACTTTAGCATTATCTCCTAACAGCAAGTTCTACCATTAATCATACTACTATAAGTTAGTTCATCATCCTTCTAAATGTCATCATCAATTTAGGTAGCCTGTAAGAGTACTGAATTTAAGGAAAAGGATGAAGAGAAGAAATAACTGTTTATAACAGGGTTTCATTGCTTATGGTAAATAATATTTCAATCTTTTTGCCAAATGAAAAAAATCCTTTAAAAGTAAAGGAAAAAATCATTTTATAGAAATGTTTATAAACATGTACATAAGTACATTATTTTCTTTAGCCCATAATGTTACTAATAAAAATAATGGCTTTTTTAGTTTCTTCTTGAATGGGGTTTCTTTGTGTAAAGTAGTGCAAATTCTGCAAGCCTAAAACAACACTTCCATCTGAATTTCTTTTATCCCATGACATTAAAAGGGATGTAGCTTTTTCCGTTTTGTCATTTTTCAGCCAGTGTCTTTCCCCTGCCCTTTGTCTAAGAAAGAATGTCATTGTTTTTTAAATGTTATTTTTCGGTGAATTAGGTCTCTAGACTGGTTGGCCACTGGCATTTGCTATGCCATTGAAAAACTGACTGGTTGGTCATCTCTCTCTATGACAGAGTCATTTGTGAAAACCAATGAGTTCTTAAAAGGAAAATTGAAAAATAACTCATGTAAATAGGAACCCTGCTTATTGCCATCCACTTGCTGAGCTAATAATACATCAATATACATAATACACTGGGGGTGGGGAATGGTTATCCTAATAGAGTTTTGCAGTGTCCTCAGACAATGTAGTCAGCATTATAAGTCTTTATAGACTTTCGTGCTTGCTTATGGACCCTACTCATAGAAGGAGGAGAAAAAAGTTTAGAGTAAGTGGCAGACATGGACAATGATATGAGGGAATATGATTTGGAGGAAAAATTAGGAAAACACTGTTTGAATCAAAGTGGAGAGGTCAGGTTGACTGTCTTTTTAGGTATGTGAAGGAACATGTTCTATGTGATGGTGAGGACCTTTTTTTTTTTTAAAGTCAATAATTAGTTTTAAGCAGGCATAAATGAGGCTGGACCCCGGGTAAAACATAACTCATGCAACTTCAGGAGCATAACAGATCACACACATGAAATGTTCATGGGGACTTTTGGTGAAGAAGAGGAGATAACTGTTCACGAGGAATTGTTTAGGTAAGATTCTGCCAGGAAAAGATACAGAGATTATGTTACCTTTAGAAATTTCTTTTGGCTCAATGTGGGATTGTAGAATTTATTATTAAGGTTAATGCCATGAGTCCTTTTTTGTGGTGTGTGTTGTGGTTGTGGGATTGGGAGGGAAGCAAGAAAGACTACATCTTACAACAAAAGTTGTAGTATCATTGCTTTATCTTAAATTCAAATCTGTAATAAGCAGTGTGGTCAACTTCATGAATGACATTTAGGCTATGTCACACATAATACAAATTATACAAATACTGAAGAGATTGTGTATGTGAAACTCCTGCACATTTCAGTGGTAATTGATGAGGGATATGAAAATACAGCTTTTGAAAATGCAACATTAAAAGGTTTTTTATTTTTATTTATTTTATTTTTTGTTGTTGTTAACAACTAGAATCCCTTAGGACCACTATGAAAATTGGGGAAATATGAATTTGTAATGTTGATATAGAAAAATCTTAACTTTTACTTCATTGAATTGTAAAGAAATGTTTGAATTGAAATCCTTCAGTTTTACTCTTTGGTAATGTGTTGATGTTTCTTAATCTGGCACAGAGATCAAGGCATCTGTAGCTCCGATTCCTAGGGAGGTAATGTCATTTTGTAAGTGTTAGCTATGCTTTTTAAATAACAGTGTACTTAGTTTTTCTTTTTTGGCAATACTCTTACAATTTCTTTTAAAATGTCACATAACTTAAAAATATTTCTTAAGTAGCATTTAGTGAGCATTGTGAATAATGCATTATTATATCCAGCTGGGTCAAATCCTACCATAGCAAGAAAGCTGACTGACCTT
The DNA here is from genome assembly GCF_000696425.1 of Galeopterus variegatus. Taxonomy (NCBI): domain Eukaryota; kingdom Metazoa; phylum Chordata; class Mammalia; order Dermoptera; family Cynocephalidae; genus Galeopterus; species Galeopterus variegatus. The sequence goes on along the minus strand of NW_007729005.1, from coordinate 88,592 downwards.
TGAAAAACATGGGTTTGAACTGCGCAGGTCCACTCATATGGGGATTTTTTTCAATGTATTTCAATGTTTTTAAAATGTATTTTCTCTTCCTTATGATTTTCTTTTTCTTTTTCTTTTTTTTTTTGTCCTTTTTGAGACCGGCCGCACCATGATTTTCTTAATAACATTTTTTTCTCCAGCTTGCTTGATTGTAAGAATACAGTATATACTACGTATAACATACAAAATATGTGTTAATGAACTATTTATGTTAAGTTGATAAGGCCCAGTCGACAGTAAGCTAGAATTTGAAAGTTATATGGGGATTTTTTACTGCTTGGTGGGTTGGTACCCCTAACCCCTGATTTGTTCAAGGGTCACTGTACTTTAAAAATAAAATCTGCAGGGCCGGCCTGGTGGCGCACTGCTACAGTGCGCCGCTTGGGAGTGCAGTGGCGCTCCCGCCGAGGGTTCTGATCCCACGTGCAGACCGGTTCCCGCTCACTGGCTGAGCGAGGTGCGGGCGCGGCACCGAGGGTTGCGATTCTGTTGCTGGTCCCAGTCCGGTACGGGCGCGACACTGAGGGTTGCGATCCATTGCCGGACACGAAAAAAGACAAAAGGGAAAAAAAATCTGCATAACAACACAATTCAAACAACACATAAATAAAAGAATTTGGATTGTCTGTTCTGTGATGATCCTCTTGAATAAGATATGTCTATCAAGTAATGAGACTTTTTTGTTTTGCTTCTACAAACTTACTAGAATTCGTGTACACAGATAGCTGCTGCCCCTGTGACAGTAATTTTCGGCAGCTGACCACCTATTCAGAGGGTGATGACTGAGCAATTAGGCACTTTCTGTCTTTACAGCTTGCAGGATATTCTTTTGATTATTTTCAATAATCGTAAGTCTTAAGAAGGACAAGAAACATGTTGGGATATTTAAGAAATTAATTTAGACTCCTGTCAGATCACCTGTGCCTATGAAGTCTATATTTAAAAAAATATTTTTTATTAGCATATTCATTGTTACAAATCACACTTACTCTTTATGCCCTTTATCCAACCTCTCCCCCTCCCTCCTCTAATAACCATAGATTTGTTCTCTTTATCTGTAGATTAACTGTTACTCTCTTGGTTTGTTTCCTGGATGATCTGTCCAGTACTGAGACAGGTGTGATCAAGTCCTCCCCTGTTATCATAAATCAGATGCTGCTTCTGTTACTCTGAAGTGTGCTCTATGGAGAGAGGACCTCTTTTTTTTTGGTCTCCGTTGGTGCCTCTCATTGTGTCAATGAATTTGAGAGTCTGGTGTGTTATCTGCATGTTGGCCGTGATTGCTGCTATAGAGACTAGCCACTTTTGTGGCAGCCATGGCAATTGCAGTGGCTATGGAGGGCTACCTGTGTGAAAATGGTGTTTTTGGTGTGCTCTTTACCTGGTTGTGGCTAGGTTTGGCTTCCCCTGGCTCCATGCCTCATTCTAAGATGTTGTGAGCAGTTAGGGGAGAGAAGGAGAAGGAAAAGGGGAGGGAATATAGGGTGGGAAGAAGGGGAAGGAGGAGGAGTGTGATCAAGCCCCATGGCCCCCCCCTCACTGCAGCAGGTGAGACCAGGGGGCTTCCAGCAGTGGTTGGATCATCGCTAGGCTGGATTCAGATGTCAGGGGGGTGTAGCTGAAGCCTTCAGTCCCCTCAGGAGCCCAGAATTCTTCCTGTGGCAGCTTGGTGGTTGTTGCTGGGCTGGTTGCTGATGTTGGGAGCGTGGCTGAGGCCATTGGCCCCCCACCACCCTGACTTGGGAGCCTGGGGTGCTTCCAGCGGTAGCTAAGTGGTCATTGCTGGGCTGGTTGCAGATGTTGGTGGGGGGGCATGGCTGGGGCCCTCAGCCCCTCATCACCCCAGCTTGGGACCTGGGGCACTTCCTACAGTGGCTTGGTGGTCATCGCTGGGCTGGTTGTGGATGTTGGAGGCAGGGGGTTGGCATAGCTGATGCCGTTGGCTCTCCCCCCTCCCTGGCTTGGGAGCCCAGGGGGCTTCCAGTCCCCAGATATAGGTGTACTTTGGTGGTGGTAGACCTTTACTAGTTAATATCAAACTTTGTCCCTGATCTGTGGGCATTTTATTTTTTCTTTCAGTTCTGTGTTGGATTGTTCCACTCTGCACTGGAAATTAATTTGTTGTCCTTTGCTTCTAAAATGGAGGAACTTCCTGTGGGGACCAACACTTGAGCCCTGTGGTTCAGCTAAGTTGCTTCATTGCTGCTGATTCTTTGGGCAAGTCTTTTTGTGCAACTAAGGTTTTAATGTTTGACCTATGTATGTACTTCTGGGTCATGTGAGGTCTGGCATACCGGAGTTATGTGGAAACTCCAGTCTGGGCCTGAGTCTTCCCAGCAAACTGCACCCCTGCAGCTCCACATTCCTGACCAGTCTCCACTGAGTGGTCCTGTGCCTATTGGAGGTCAGGCCAGCTGTCCATGTTGTGCCCTAATGTTCTCCCTGTGGGCCTGTCTCCCCCACCGCCTACACTCCTGAGTGGTTCCGCTTTTCTGTTGTTCTGGCTCCTCGCTCCTATGTGGGTCCACAGGAGCCCTGCTAGTGGTCTTGCTGGCCTGGGGGCCAAGGCTTTATTCTCCCCTGCCGCCTCCAAGCAACTTCGTAGGAAGGGCACACCTGCAGCTTTTGCCAGCTCTTGCACTGTGTGCTCACCAGCTCCAGCCTTAAAGTGACTGGGGCACAAAGTGGTGGGAGTGATCCTTTCTTTGTGTCATCGTGGCTTCTCCTGCCTTCATGAGCTCTGTAGGTCTCTCCTCCTCTTCCCTGATCTCTAGTGGCCCCAATTGGCTGTCGTTGCTTTTTTTTTTTTTCCTTTTTGTCTTTTTTCGTGACCGGCAACGGATCGCAACCCTCAGTGTCGCGCCCGTACCAGACCGGGACCGGCAACGGGATCGCAACCCTCGGTGTTGCGCCCGCACCTCGCTCAGCCAGTGAGCGGCCGGTCTGTATGTGGGATCCGAACCCTTGGCGGGAGCGCTGCCACGCTCCCAAGCGGCGCACTGTAGCAGTGCGCCACCGGGCCGGCCTGTCGTTGCTTTTTAATAGTTGTAAAGTGGTTGATTTGTGGGAGAGAGTGACACTGGGGACCATCTATTCCACCATCTTGACTGGAAGCTCTAAAGTCTATTTTTTAAGTTAAAAGTAATTCAATTTTTAAGAATAGACTTCCTTTTTTTAGAGCAGTTTAGGTTTATAGCAAAACTGACCAGAAAATACAGAAACCCATATACATATACAAACTCCCTACTGTCAACATCCTGAACCAGAGTGGTATAACTGTTACAATTTAACCTGCATTGATACGTTATCACCCAAAGTCTGTAGGGTTCATTCTTGGTGTGTTGTATATTCTATGGGTTTTGATATGCGTGATAACATGTATGCAGCATTATAGTATCATATAAAGTGTTTTCATTGCTTTAAAAGTCTTCTGTACTTTGCCTGTTCATTCCTCCATCTCCCAAACCCCTGGCAACCACCGTTCTTCTTTTTACCGTCTTTATAGTTTTGCCTTTTCCAGAATGTTATATACAAGGGTACTTCAAAAAGTTTGTGGAAAGCCATAATAATCATATACATTGTATATTGACAAAATAAAAATTTAACGAAAAAAATAAATAAATAAAAATAAAAATGAAAAAAAAAATCTAAAAAAAAAAAAGTTTGTGGAAAAAATAGAATTAAAAGATAATACAAATCTTTTCATGAACTTTTCGAAGTACCCTTGTAGTTGAATCTTATGTACTTTTTGGATTGGCTTCTTTCCTTTACTAATATGTATTTACGGTTCCTCCATGTCTTTTCAGGCCTTGATAGCTTATTTCTTTTTAGTGCTGAATAATATTCCATTGTTTGGATGTACTACAGTTTGTTTGCCTGATAATCCACTCACCAACTACTGAAAGACATCTTGGTTTCTGCCAAGTTTTGAAAATTATGGGTAAGGCTTCTGTAAACATCCATGTGCAGGTTTTTGTGTGGACATAAATTTTTAACTCAGTAAATACTAAGGAAATTAGTTGCTATATCATATGGTAGGAGTATGTTTAGTTTTGTGAGAAACTGCCAAACTATTCCAAAGTGGCTGTACCATTTTGCATTCCCATAAAAAAATGAATGCTCCACATACTCTCCAGCATTTGGTGATGTCAGTGTTTTGGATTTTCTCCATTCTAATGTGTAGTGATATCTTGTAGTTTTAATTTACAATTGCCTAATGACATGTGATACTGAGCATCTTTCCATAATATATATTTGCCATGTATGTAACTTCTTTGGGGAGATGTTCAGGTGTTTTTGCCCATTTTAACATCAGGTTATTTTCTTATTGTTGAGTTTTAAGAATTCTTTGTATATTTTGGATAATATTCTTTATCAGATATTTCTTCTGCAAATATTTTCTCCAAGCCTATGGCTTGTTTTCTCATTCTCATGACATTGTCTCTTAACACTGAGCAGAAGTACTAAATTTTTTTTTTTTTTTTCCTTTTTGAGACCGGCCGCACTGTGCTCAGCCAGTGAGCGCACCGGTGGCCATCCCTATATAGGATCTGAACCTGCGGCGGGAGCGCTGCTGTGTTTCCAGCGCCGCACTCTCCCTAGTGCGCCACGGGCTCAGCCCAGAAGTATTAAATTTTAATGAAGTCTAACATCATTATTATTTTTTATGGATTAGCCTAGCTGGTTGCTGTGTGGAAGCTGCCCTCGGTTCCTTGCCATGTGGGCATCCCTGCCATGTGGGCTTCCCCGATATGGTAGCTTGCTTCATTGAGGCTAACAAGGTAGAGTCTGCTAGCAAGATGAAAATCACAATCTTTTGTAGTCTAATCATGGAAGTGACATACTGTTAATGATGGTTAGACGGAAGTTACACAAGGAGAAGTACATTAGGGGTCATCTTAGAGGCTCATTTTTCTATAACTCCTAAACAGACTAAGGTTTATTTCAGCAGGTTGTGGCACCTAGACTGTCCCGTGTTTTGGCCCTGAGTGTCCCCAAACATATAGTGATTATTCTTCATAGGAATGGGGCTTGAGGTCAGGTTTACCCATCTTAAATTTCTGGACATCCACCCTTTTCTACTTTTGAAAAATTGAAGAATATTTACCAATTTCTGGCCTTTTGTCATCTCTTTTGCTTTCCATGATTATTTTTTTTATTTTTATTTATTTATTTTTTTGTCATTTTCGTGATCGGTAAGGGGATAGCAACCCTTGGTGTGGTGTCGCCCACACCGTGCTCAGCCAATGAGC
>NW_007729005.1:67372-83096 GCF_000696425.1 Galeopterus variegatus | reverse complement strand
CGCTCAGCCAGTGAGCGCACCGGCCATTCCTATATAGGATCCGAACCCGCGGCGGGAGCGTAGCTGCGCTCCCAGCGCTGCACTCTCCCGAGTGCGCCACAGGCTCGGCCCCCATGATTCTTTAATAGATACTATTTTTTTAAAAACTTTAATGTTTCAGAAACACTTGTACATATGTTCTCATTTGGTCATCTCAATAATCTCAGTGAAATAAGCAAGGCAGATAGCATTGCCTACATTTTATAAATAAGACTTTTTAATAGTCTTTTGGCTAGTTTTCCCTCCTTTGGTCTCTTCCTAGCTCCAATCTCTCATTCACACCAGCACCAAAGTACGTAATAGGAGAATGTGATTATGCTTCTCTTTTATTTCAGATTATTTAATGACTTATTTATTTATTATTGAAACATAATTGATTGTATACGTCTGTGGGGTGCAGCATTGAATATCAATACCTGTGTGCAATATGTGATACTCAAATCAGGATAATTAGAATATTCAGCATTATACAATATAACCATTTTTTTGTGGCTCCTTAACAATTTCTCGCTAACTCATTATCCATGGGATAAAATCTAAATTCTTTTTTTTTCTTTTTAATCTAAATTCTTTTGCAAGGCTCTTCTGGAGCTTTCCTGTTTAGCCTCATCTCTGACCTCTTCTTCTCTAATCATCTCAAAGTGTGCCTCCCAAAATGCGCCTCAGCACTGTGACTTTACATTTGCTGTCCACAATGCCTGGAAAACCCTCTCAGCATCTGTGTTACATGGACTTGTCTTGTCAGTCTCAGCTCAGACATTCTAGAGAATGGATGGTGGTGTGGGGCTGGGATCTGATAGCGTGTCATTTATCTTTTCACCACTACTAATTGCATACTAAAGCCACAAGGTATTTTCTTATAATCTTTTTATAATTTTTTTAATGCCTTTTCTATAATATTTGGTGTACTATTTAGTTTTGAATAGCATTCTTTTGAGGAAGAGAGTACCTGACACTTAGAAAGCATATATATAAATATACATACGTAAATGAATATATATGTGTGTGTATATATATATATGAGGGAACTTCAAAAAGTTTGTGGCAAAATAGAATTAAAAGATAATATGGATATGAATTTCTGAAGTACCCTTGTGTGTGTATATAGTAATGTGAAGTATAAGATTGAATCAGACTAAATTGCAATATATGCAATGTATTGTTATGTGTCATTTAAAGAGAGCTCATGTACTACATCTAAATAGATATCTATAGATATCTAAATATGTAATTTATAACTACATATGAAATTATGTTATGTATACTAAATATAACCGTCTCTTTCAAATAAAAACTCTTGAAGTCTTTTTTTTTTTCATTCTTGTGCTCATAGTTTTGAGAACTTATTTGTTAACCTCAGCATTTTTCTCGATATCTAAATATGTAATTTATAACTACATATGAAATTATGTTATGTATACTAAATATAACCATCTCTTTCAAATAAAAACTCTTGAAGTCTTTTATTTTTTCATTCTTGTGCTCATAGTTTTGAGAACTTATTTGTTAACCTCAGCATTTTTCTCGTTTTAGGTTAGAATGAGTTTCACCTTCATGATTTTCTTCTGATTGGTTTGTGTCACATACTTCTTACACATCTTAATACTAGCTGCATCCTGATAATCTGCTTTGTGCCAGAGTGTTTTAATCCTCCAAATAAAACGTCAGTAAGTTATTCTTATTTTATGCACTTTAGAAAAGTTAACTGATATGATTCCACTCCACTAATAAATGGCTGAGCTAGGATGTGAATTTAGACTTTTAAATGCTTGTGCTGTGTAGAAAACATGGTGCCCTCTGGAAAGATTTTTCTTTTAAATGAAATTCATTTTCTTCATTAAATAAGAAATAAGACAGTGTTGTTCGGCAAATTGATTGAATGCCTACCACATGACACTGTAGGTTCAACCATACAAAATTGTTGATAGTCAACCATTATTTACTTTTACAAATTGCAGTTTAGTGTGATTTAACCTTATACTCTATATTATTGTCACAGTAATCCCATTTTTTAAATTTAACATTTACTCATATGTATTTGTGGGGTACAGTGTGTATTAATACTTGCATATACTGCACAGTGATTCACTTAGGGAAGATAGCATAGTTTTGTACCTGTTAGTCCACTACTTCTTCCCCTTCCTGTCCTTCCTCCCCTCCCAGCCTCTGTTAACCATTATTCTACTGTCTATTTCTATAAAAACCCCCCCCCCTTTTTTTTGTTTTTTTTTTTAAGATTCCACAGAGTACAGAGTGAGTGCATGCAGTATTTGTCTTTCTGTGCCTGGCTTATTTCACTTAACATGATAGTTTCCAGTTTCATTCCTGTTGTTGGAAACGATAGGATTTTTTTTTTTTTTAATAGCTGAGCAGTATTCTGTTGTGCGTATATACCACAGTTGTTTTATCCATTCATCCATTGATGGGCATTTAGGTTGATTCTGTTTCTTGACAGTTGTGAAGAGCATTGCAATGAACATGGGAGTGCAGATGTCTTTTCGATTTGATATATTGATTTCATTTCCTTTGGGTATATACCCAGTAATGGGATAGTTGGCTTGTAAGGTAGATCTATTTTTAGTTTTCTGAGGAATCTCCATACTATTTTCCACAATGGCTGTACCAATTTACATTCCCACCAGTGTAGGAGAGTTCCTTTTTCTTTACATCCTTGCCGACATTTGTTACTTTCCTTCTTGTTGATGACAGCCATGCTAACTGGGGTGAGCTGACATTTCATTGTGGTTTTAATTTGCACTTTCCTGATAATTAGTGATTTTGAGCAGTTTTTCATGTGTCCGATGGCCATTTGTGTGTCTTCTTTTGAGAAATGTCTGTTAAGGTCCTTTGCCTATTTTAAATTTTTTTTTTTTTTTTTTGCTACTGAGTTCTTTGAGTTCCTTATATATATTATGGATATTAGCCTCTTGTCTGATGTGTGGTTTGCAAACACTTTCTCCCATTCTGTAGGTTGTCTCTTCACTTTGTTGATAGTGTCCCTTGCTGTGTAGAAGCTTTTCAGTTTGATTAGTCCCATTTGTGTATTTTTGCTTTACTTCCCTATGTCTTTGTAGTCTTGTTCAAAGAAGCATTGACCACTCCCATTTTGTGTAGTGTTTCCCCTGTGTTTTCTTCTAGTCGTTTCACAGTTTCGGGTCTTAAATTTAAGTCTTTAATCCATTTTGAGTTGTTTTTTGTGGATGGTGAGAGATAGGGATCTAGTTTCAATCTTCTGCAGATAGATATCCAGTTTTCCCAGCACCATTTATTGAAGAGGCTTCCATTTCCCCACTGTATATTTTTGGCACCTTTCTCGGAAATCAGTTGGCTGTAAGTGCATGGGTTTACTTCTGGGCTCTTTTTTCTGTTCCATTGATCTATTTGACTGTTTTAATGCCAGTTTATGCTGTTTTGGTTACTATAACTTTATAGTGTATTTTGAAGTTAGTATGATGCCTCTGACATTGTTCTTTTTGTTCAAGATTATTTTAGCTATACGGGGTATTTTGTGGTTTCATACGAATTGTAAGGTCATTTTTTCTATTTCTGTAATGAATGTTAGTATTTTGAGAGGGATTGCATTGAATATGTAAGTTGCTTTGGGTAATATGGACATTTTGATGATATTAATTCTTCCAACCCATGAATATGGGATATCTTTCCATTTATTTGTGTCCTCTTCAATTTTTTTTTACTGGTCTTTTATAATTTTCATTGTAGAGGTCTTTCACCTCCTTGATTAAACTTACTCCTAGGTATTTCATTTTGGGGGGGATGGGGTATCTATGGGATTACTTTCATGGTTTCTTGTTCAGCTATATTGTTATTGGCATAGAGGAATGCTATAGATTTTGGTGTGTTGATTTTGTATCCTGCCAGTAATTTTTTGGTGAGTAATCTGATTTTGATGGTTTATGTTTTCACAGGTTAGAAAACAGTTTCTGGGGAAATAAGCTTATTTAAGGTACCCACCTATTAGGCAAAATTGGGATTTGAGTTCAGACCTATCTTGCTCCAAAGCCAATGCTCATTTAGATCTTATCAATTTTCCCCTGAAGTTTTTGGAATATGTTCTTTGTGAATCTGGTATAAATTTCCTGCTTAACATTTCCTCATTTTGCTGTCTAGGGAGGTACTTTTTCTTCACCACTTTTCAGCACTACTGTCTCACACTTCCTGAAACATATTGTTTATTTGCCAACCAGTTCTCCTGTTGCTTTCTCTACCCTGCTTTAATTGACATTCCTCTATGAATTCCTACAACCTGTTTCCCATGCAGATTTAGCACTCAGTTACTTCCTTTTTGTGGGTTATTTTCTCACCTAGATCACGAACTTCCTGGATACAGGGAGCTTAATGTTTTATACTCTCCACAGTTCCTGGGCTTGCATTCAGCATTTAATAGAATCGATAATAACTTCGTGCTTTTTTCTAGGTCATGGACAGAGCACAAAACTCATCAAACACTAATTACTCTGGATGCTTTTAACCAGGTTTAGTGTGATGTGATACTGGATACTTTGAAATGGTGATGCCTGCATATCCCTCCATGTTCTCTTGGTTGCTGGGAATGTAAACATCTGGCCATTTAATTTTGTACATTAGCTTCACCAAGAATTTTGAGACATTAACAATAAACTGCTTCTTTCCCTACCAGCCAGTCAAATGCTAGCTGGTACTGGAAGCCTACAAGTTCCTCTTATCTACACTGTGGCCATATGCTAACCCGTAAATAAGTTATCAAAAAATCTTTTGCAGGGAGAAAACATACACATATTTATTTTTAAAAGTACGTAAAAGGATAGAAAAAATGAAGAAAGTCACTTAGAGTCTCATGCTCCAGAGATTATTTCTTAATATTTTTTAGCATATAGGGTGAGTTTGGCTGCTCTTTCTGTCTTTTTAAACTAGAATTCTACCGTGTATACAGTTTGTTCTGGTTTTTACAACTCAGTTTTTATATGGGGTTTCCTCATGTCAGCTTATGTCAGAAAAAAATAGTCAATTCAGTTTTTTCAATCAGCTCAAGAAAATTTTCTCAGTCAATTCAGAAATTTTTACTTTCATTCTTTCTACGTGGTAATTGTGTACAAAGTTTTACATGACAGCCAGGTGCTGGAAGTATGCCTTGTTGTTTTTGCCTCTAGCTGGACCTTGGATGTGGCCACTTTTCTCTATAGACATCTGCTGGGATGTTTGCTTTTCAATCTGCTGCATTCAGATTTTTATTTTATTTTATTTTTTTTTTGTATCCGCTGGTGTATTCCACCATCCCCTTGGAGTGACTGTCAGTTCTGAGTTAACTTCTGCTCTTGCCTCACTGTGCTGAGCTGAGTGGGCTTTTGTGTCTGGACCCTTGATCCATCTTTGTGGCACTGTGTGGGGCATGGGGCTTCTCTTCGTTGTTATGGCTCCCTGGGAAACAAAATAATGCCTACCTTGCTCTGGGAAAGCAAAACCTCTTAAGAGGATTTTATAGTTTTCCCTAGGATTAAGTCTGAGGAGTGGAGGATAGTGTTCCATGCTAGTGGTCTAACCTCTTCTTGTCTGTGTCTGGCCCACTTGCTTTGCTTCCTGTTTACAACTCTGCCATTCTCATCTCCACCTCGAAGGACCTTATCTAGTTGGTGGATAAGGGACATAGATTCTACCTGAATACTTCTTTCTCCAGGTATTTCCTCTCATACGTAAGTTATGGCTTTAGAATTTAATAGCCAAGGAGTTTATGGCCATACTTTATTTGTTTTAGTTCTGCCAGCAGAGGAACACAGAAAGAAGATACACCAGATAATATTTCACTTGTTATCATGGAATGTATGAAGTCACAGTACTTTATTTAACAATTTTCCTATTCTTGGATGTTTAGGTTGTTTCTTTTTCCCCCCAGTGTCATAAATGGTGTTTTGATCCCTATATCTAGCTGTCTGCATCTCTAGGACAAGTTTGTTTTTTTTTTTTTCCCTTAGGACGAGTTTTTTGAAATGAAATTATGATTTAAATATATTTCAAATATATTTGTCCCGCATCTTAAAACATAAGTAGGAAGTTACAGTTCTATATGGCAATTAAGGATCTCCTTCAATACTAATGTCCTGAGTCAAAAAGGAGTAATAAGGACTGGATCTACCCTTCCACTTTAAACTGCTAGAAAAATGGGTAAAATATAACAATATAGCAAACCCTTGAGCAATATGGGTTTGAACTATGTGTGGGTCCACTTATACATGGATTTATTTCAATAAGTGTATTGGGATGCATGACATACCTAACCAAACAGCATGGCTGCAACCTAGGAGAAAGTTATATGCAGATTTTTGACTGTGTAGGAGTCCGTACTCCTAACCCCCACATTGTTCAGGAGTCAACTATAGTTTTTGGGCATTTGGACAACAGTTAGTGCAGGAATGGGATCCATAAGCAAAAGGAAACAAACCAGGACAGCCATATGATTGTACCAGACTAGTGCCGGGAGGCAGTTTACAGGTCTCATTGTATCAAAGGAAATTCAAGCAGCACAACAGATGAGCAGAATAGATGGAGTAGGTCAGAGATTGGGGAAGCCAAGATGACTTGAATTTCTGGAGCAAAGTACCAGAGAGGAGGTTTGCTTTACAGAGAAAGCTCTAGAGATCTGTAGAAGGATTCCTTGAGTCTTTGGTAGAGTAATGATCAGTGCGTGTTTGAGAGGAAATGATCTGAGGCCAAAAAGAAAAGGATTGAAGGAGTAAGCATAATAGTTCACAGAACTGACAGGACTTGGAATTTGTTCCTATCAGCCAGGGTAGAAAGATCTTATATGGGAAGAATCCAAAAGGGCTTAATTAGCTCTAGACTAGGGCTCTGCTCTATACTTGTACTTAAAAAACATAAGAGTAAGACAAAGAATCCTACTGGTCCCAAATAATCATGCCAGAATGAAATCCAACCATATTTAAAGGATCATAACAAAATTCAGTATTCAACGATATATGATTCAGAATGTCCAGCATTGCCCCCCTGTCCCCCTCCCTTCCACAAAGTCAGGGATGCAAAGAGGCAGGAAAATGTGTCCCATAACTGGAGCAGTAATCAGTGAAATAGACCCAGAAATTCCAGAGATGCTGGAACTAGTAGACAAGGACATTAAAACTGCTCAGAAGTGTGTTTCAGATTGTCAAAAAAGGTAGAAGAAAACAGTATGATAGAAATAGGAAGTATAAGGAAGACCAAAAGGAACTTCTAGAAGTGAAAAAAAAAATTATCTGAGATGAAAAATACACTGAATGGGATTAATAGCAGATTAGATGTTAAATTTAAAGATAGGACTATCCAGAATAAAGCCCAAGCAGAAAAGACTTGGAGGGAAGAGGAAAAAACAGATAATCAGTGACATGTAGGACAGTGTCAGGTAGTTTAACATATATGTATTTGCAGTTTGAAGTTCCATGAAAAGAAGGCAGAGGGGAGGGAATAGAAAAAGTCTACAAAGAAATAATGTCCAAAATTTTGCCAAATATGAAAACTAGAATTCCACAGTTCTAAGGCCCCCCCCCCCCAAATAAACAAAAACCGCAGCAAGGCACATTGTAATCACATTACTTGCAACCACTGATGTAAAGAAAACCTTTTAAAAAGAAAAAATCAGAGGAAGAAAGACATCGAAGGTACCAAGAAACAGAGATAACAACTGACTTCTTATCAGAAACTATGGAAGCTATAAGAGTGGAAGGATGTCTGTAAAGTACTGAAAGAAAGGAAAAATTTATACCTAAAATTTTTGACCCAAGACAACACTTTAAAACTGAAGTGGAAATAAATATTTTTTCATACAAGCAAAAACTTAGTGCATTTTTAGCAGCCCAATACTACAAGAAAATAAAGGAAGTTTTTTCCTCAGACTGTAATGCCAGGTGGAAATTTGAATCCATACAAAGAAGAAAACTATGCTGGAAATGGTCAAAATGTGGGCAGATAAAAAGGACTTTAGTTTCTCACTGTTAAATCTCCTTCAAAAATAATTGGTAGGAACTGGCCAGTTAGCTTGGTTGGACTGTGGTGTTATAATACCAAGGTCAGGGGTTTGGAACCCCCATAGCAGCCAGCTGCAACAACAACAACAAAACCCCCCAAAATCATTGTTTAGAGAAAAAGTATTAACATTGTGCTTGGGCTTTATAGCATATGTACAAGTAAAATGTCTGAAAATAATATCACGAAGTGTGGGATGGGGAATGGGAATATACTCTTGTAAGTATATGTGAAGTGATATAATGTTATTTGAAGATTGTATGTAGTAATTTTAGCAATTACTTCTTTTTTATTTAGTTTCAGTATAGCTAATTAGCAAATACTGGAAATAAAACGAAATCATTAAGAAAATAAAGCTCAATGAATCCAAAAGAAGAAAGAGAAAGGAACAAAGAGTTCATAAGACAGAAGCAACTGTGAAGAATGTAAGGTTTAAATCCAACCATATCAATAATTATATTAAATGAAAATGGTCTAAATTCCACTATCAAAAGGTAGATATTGTCAGATGGATAAAAAAGTAAGGTGCAATTATATGCAAACAAACACTAATCCCAAGAAAGCTGGAGTGGCTGAATAGTCACATAAAGTATACTTCAAGAACAACAAATATTACCAGGAATAATAAGGAACATTTCGTATTGACAATCTTGTTAATTCATTATGAGGAAATAAGAATCTTAACTCTGATGTATCTGATAACAGAACTTCAAGGTACATGAGCTAAAAGCTGGTAGAATGGAAAAAGGAAGGGGAAAAATCCATAATCATAGTTGGATATTTCAGAAATTTTTAATTACAGTGGATAGAATGAGTTGAGAGGAAATCAGTATAAGGGCATAGAAGACTTGAACACTTTAAGCAATATAACCTAATTGACATTTTGTAGATCATTTTGCCAAATAGGATACACATTTGTTTCAAGGTTACATGGGACATTAAACAAGATAGACCATATGCTGGGCCGTAAAACAAGTCTCATAAATTTAAGAAGGTTGAAATCATTCAAAGTATTTTCCCTGATCACAGCAGAATTAAACTAAAGTTATTATCTGGATAAATTTCAAAAGTAAACATACGTGAAAAAAAAAAGTAAACATTCTTTTAAGTAATCCTTGGATCAAAGATGAAACATTATGGACTTAATGAAAAATGAAAAAAATTATGGGATTTAGTTAAATTACTGCTTAGAGAAAAATTTATTTAAATGTTCACTTTGGAAAATAAAATATACTTCAAATTAATAATCTAAGCTTTCACTTGCAGAAACTAGAAAAGGAAGAGCAAATCAACTTGAAGTATGCAGATGGAAAGCACAGATAAAAGAGGAACTCAACGATTAACAATACAAAACACCAAAATAAATGGAATAAAAACTGAGTTTGTGAAAGATCAGTACACTTATCACCATACTGGCCAGCTGCCAAAAAAAAGTCAACGTAATGAATAAATGTCTACCCAATTAGACTGGAAGACCAGAAAAAAAGAGTAAAGACACAAACAACTCATACCTGGAATGAAAAAGGGAATATTACTACAAATTCTATAAAGGAAATACAAGGATATATTATGAATAGATCATACCAAGAAGTTTGACAAGTTAAATGAAACGGACAATTCTTTGAAAGACACAGCTGCCGAAGTTCACTTGAGAATATAGATAAGTGAGAAAAACCTTATATCTTTTAAAGAAATTGTTATTAAATACCTTCTCACAAAAGACATTTCTGGACCTGGATGAGTTTAATGGTAAATTTTACCAAACATTTAAGAAAGAAGTAATAACCAAGTTTACACAAATTCTTCTATAAAATAGAACAGGATGGAACATTTTCTAGCTTATTTTATGAGTCTAGCATTACTGTTATAACAAAAGGAAACAAAAACTGAGAAAAACTTATTACAAGAAAGTAAAACTACAGATCAATGTCCTTTATCAACACTAATGTAGAAACTCTTAAAATTTTAGCAAGTTGAATTCAACATGTCAAAAGAATAATATCATGGTGATCAAATGTATTATCTCAGGAATGCAAACTTTGTTTAATATTTGAGAATCAGTCAATGTAATTCTCCATGTTAATAAAATAAAGAGCAAGAATCATATGATCACCTTAATAGATATGGAAAATCCTATTTGATACCCATGTAAGGTAACCCTCAATGAACTGGAAATAGAAGGGAATTTTCTCAGCTGGATAAAGAATGTCAACAGTAAACCTACAGGTAATGTCATATTAATGGTGAAAAGACTGAATGCTTTACCCCCAAGATTGGAAATAAGGCAAGGATGTTGCCTTTCATTACCTTTATTCGTCATTGTAATGAAGGTTTACAACAATGCAGTAGGTCAAAAGAAGGAATGAAATTGTCTTTCCATGCAAATGGCATCATTGTCTAGAAAATCTTAAGAAATCTTGGAAAAAGTGCTACTAGGAGTAATAGTTTTAGCAAGCTTGTGGATACAAAAAGTCAATATGTAATATTCAATTTTACTTCTATATACTTGCAGTGAATAATTGGGGATTATAGTTTAAAATACAATTTAAAGTAGTATAGAAAAATAAAACACCTAGGGTAAAGTTAAAAAAAACCTTCAGTACCTATACACTGAAAACTCAAATTTTGCTGAGAGAAATATGTAAGAAATAAATGGAGATATTATGCCATATTACTGGATTGGAAGATTTAATATTATTAAGATGTTAATTTTTTCCAAAATTGCATATAGATTTAATGCATTCTCAATCAGTGTCCTAGCAGGCTTTTAAAGACAGAAATTGACAGGTGATTCCAAAACTTATGTGGTAATCAAAAGGGTAGAATAGCTGAAACAGATTTGATTTTAAAAACTGAGGTTTTATATTACCTAATTTAAACACTACATTAGACAGCACAGTGTGGTATTAGGATGAGGATAGACATTGATTAGTGAAATAGAATAGTGGGTCCAGAAATATACCTATACATATTTCTTTAACTGGTTTTAACAAATGTGCCAAGGAAATTCAATTTGGGTAATGGATATCTTTCAATAACTGTTGCTGAATCAATTTGGACATCCATGTGCCAAAAAAAAAAAAAAAAAAAAAAAAAAAAAAAAAAAAAGAAATGAATTTTATCTTACTCAATATACTAAAATTAACCACAGACCTAAATGTTACAGTGAAAACTATAAAACACATTGGAGAAAACTTTGTGATGTTTGGTTAGGCAAAGATTTCATAGATAAGACACAAAAAGCACTTGTTATAAAAAACAAATTGGACTAATTTAAAATTAAAAACTTATTGTCTTTAAGAGATATTATTAAGAAAATAAAATAATAAGCCACAGACTGGGAGAAATATTTTCAAATACATGTCTAATAAAGGATTTGTATCTGTAATGTATAGAGAATATATGGAGAAATTCAATAAGACAAAAAAGAACACTAAAAAAATAGGTGAAAGATTTGAACACTTTATCAAGGAGATATGAGTGGTAATACCAAATGGTGACGAGGATGTGAAGCACCTGGAATTCTCACAGATTGCTGTTAGGAACATAAAATGGGGATGTTTTGCATTTTAACAGTTTCTTATAAAGTTACACTTAACCACACAAACCCAGCATTTCCACTTGCAGGTATTTAACCAAGAGAAATGAAAACTTATGATCACAGCAAAACCTGTACACAAATGTTCATATCAGATTTACTTATAATGGTCACAAACCAAAAACTGTAAACATCTACCAACTGTAGAAGGCATCAACAAATTTTGGTTTAAGATGGAATACTACAGTCAATAGAGAAGAACAAACTATGCACACGATGTGGATAAATCTCAGTACCATTTTGCTAAGTAAAAGAAGTCAGTCCCAGAATGCTACTTACTACATAATTATATGAAATTTTTGAAAAGGCAGAACTATAGTGATAAAAAGCAGGTTAGTGGTTAGGTGCCAGGTGTGGAGGAAAAGTATTTACTGCAGAGGGGCACAAGAGAAGTTCTGCAGGTTGTAGAAATACCCTATGTTGTTATTTTTTTGTGATGGTTAATTATTTTTGTGATGGTTGTCAAAACTCATGTATCCTCACAATTTATGAATTTTATTCTATATAAAGTGTACCTCAATAAAGCTGATTTTAAAAAAAGCCAGATTATCTTGCTTTCCTTGTTAATGTTCAGGGACCTTTTAGGGTTAGTGCCAGGGGTAGTCCTGGCTAAATTAAGTACCATTATTATTCATTAGTTATACTCCTATCTGCCTAGGAGATATAGTCAGGGAGTACTGCAAATCTTTGCTGTCTCATTCAGCACAAATACTTGGGCAAACTTGTTACTTTTGTTCTACCGCTTTCTCAGCAACCCACAATAGGCAGTATGGTGGTCTATCCCAGCATCCTCTTGCGATGACCAATAAGTTACTGCACTGTCATAACAACCTTGGTATCTTTCCTTACGCTCATTCACCTGAAGGTATATGATCAAATCCAGTGTATAAGGACTTTATTAAGATACTGTTTTTTTCCCCTTGAGTTTCTGAAAGGGAGGTGAATGGGTGTGGGGAGGTGGATGACTAAAATTGTCATGTTTGAAAAGAACTGGTGCAAATATATTTGGTTAAAAAATGGAAAAGCATATAATAAAGCCGACTTCGAACACAGCTTATATGAGAGTGTTTGTGTTTATTTTTAAGTCACATGCTTAGA
The DNA here is from genome assembly GCF_000696425.1 of Galeopterus variegatus. Lineage (NCBI taxonomy): Eukaryota > Metazoa > Chordata > Mammalia > Dermoptera > Cynocephalidae > Galeopterus > Galeopterus variegatus. The sequence goes on along the minus strand of NW_007729005.1, from coordinate 70,354 downwards.
ATCAAAAGTATAATGTAACTGTTGAAAAGATAATACAAATATGGTCTAATATTAGTAGAATTGCATTTTTGCCACATCTGGGGTTCTTTGTTTATTTCTGAGTAAAATGTTTGGAGAATCTATAAACTACTAGTGGACTTTCCGAGGAGAAAGGTCATGTTATATGAGGGCAGAGAGAAGGAACTGGAAGTTTATAGCTTGAGCACTAAGTAGCTATTTTAATTTTCCTTGATAAATTTTGAGTATACTCATTTGATTAATCAGACGGTAAGAAGTTGTGATACTTTAAAATATCTGTTTTGTAAGGTTTTTACTAAAGGTTTGTTACAATAGGTTGAAAAGGTCTAAAGGTCTAAAAATAGAGGAATGGATAAATTATGATACATTCATAGAATATGTTGCCATAAAAATGATAGAATATTGAGTAATATGAGAAAAGGTCAACAACAAATTAATAAGTAGGATACTATAGCACAAAACAGCATGTAGAGTATGATTCCATTTTTGTATCAAAAAATGAGCACTTATTTACATATATGGCTAAAACATAGGGAGGATAAACCAAGATGTTAACAAGAGTAGTGGGGTTGGGCTGACCGGTTAGCTTAGTTGGTTAGAGCATGGTGCTGGTAACACCATGATCCAGGCTTTGATCCCTGTACTAGCCAGCCACCACAAAAAAAGGGGGGCGGGGGGTTACAGGTAGTTAAAAACATTTTTTTTTTGCTTATTTGTATTTGCTACAATGAAAATGAATTATTTTTGTTATGAAGGGAAAGTACAATTTTTTTAAAAAACTAGTCTTTATTGTATCAGCAGTTCATAAATGGATGTTGTAATGATGTGGAATCAGACATTCACTACATTTCTTATTTCACTGGAATTTTAATATAGTGAGAAGGTGCCAACTTATTTAAAGAAGGTGTGACATATGTATAACAAAGGGTAAGTTACTTAAGTGAGTCTGAGTCTCTGTCTCAGCTTGCTAAGCTGTAAAGAGAACAGTTAAAGATTTGTTGGATCTCTAAGGTCCTTCCAGTTCTCACTGAATACCAGTTAAGAATATAAACATTTAGGCCAACATTTCCTGTAACTTATAACACACCAAGGTAACATAGAATGCTGTTTTTTTTTTTTTTTTGTCTTTTTCCGTGTCCGGCAACGGATCGCAACCCTCAGTGTCGCCCCCATACCGGACCGGGACCGGCAACGGGATTGCAACCCTCGGTGTTGCCCCCGCGCCTCGCTCAGCCAGTGAGCGGGAACCGGTCTGTATGTGGGATCCGAACCCTTGGCGGGAGCACCTCCGCGCTTCCCAAGCGGCGCACTGTTGCAGTGCGCCACCGGGCCGGCCCTAGAATGCTGTTTTGATTACATAAAATGTAGATTCCCAGGCCACCTCCTGGCTTGAAAGTGGGCCTGGAAATATAAACACCTCTCTCTCCCTCTCCTACCCTCAGGTAAGAGTATAGTCAGGCAACTTCGAGACATATTGGATAAAAGAAACGTCATCTGAAGGGAAGGCATGGTTGGAACCTCTTAGTAATCGCATTCTTTTATTGTATATTGTTGGCAGCTCTATGTTCAAGCACCCCACCCATGTTCCCTCAGTTCTACTTATGACGTCACTTCTACCTGCTTCTGTTCCTTCAAAGTCTCCTGGTGTTTCCACCTGAAGAGTTTATTTATGAATAAATTCTACCTACCTATCACCTAAATTAATCTGGGTATATTTTCTCCCATAGTCCTACAATATTGCTGCCTTGTAGGGAATCTGATGAATAAAAAAAAAAAAAAAAGATGGTCTTGTCACTGAAATGTCAGAATATGAGCCTGCTGCTGAGCCAGAAGAGATTCTTAGGCATGTGCATGACTAACGGTTTAAATGACATGATTTAAAATGAGACCAGTATTTTCTTTTTCTATGACCCTGAGATTTTTTAAAATTGTAATTTGCAATTAAATTTTATTCCCAGACAGATCCATATGTAAATCACCTCTTCTTTTTTTATTTTTATTTTTGGCCACAAAACAAGTCAATATATTTAAAAAGACTAAGATCATAGAAAGTATGTTCTCTGACCACAACAACAGAAGGAAATTTAAAAATTCATAAATGTGTGGAAATTTAAACAACACTCTCCTAAATAAACAACGGATTGAAAGAAAAATCACAGGGAAATTAGAGAGTAGTTTGAGATACAAATCAAATTGTAACATTAAAATTTATAGGATGCAGACCTCATGCAGTGCTCAGAGGAAAACTTATACTTGTCAACACATATTGAAAATAAAAATCTTGGGGCCGGCCCGGTGGTGCACTGCTACAGTGCGCCGCTTGGGAGCGCGGTGGCGCTCCCGCCGAGGGTTCGGATCCCACATACAGACCGGTTCCCGCTCACTGGCTGAGTGAGGTGTGGGAGCAACACCGAGGGTTGCGATCCCGTTGCCAGTCCTGGTCTGGTACAGGCGCGACACTGAGGGTTGTGATCCGTTGCTGGACATGAAAAAAAGACAAAAAGGGGAAAAAAAATAAATAAATAAAAATCTTGTCAGTAATGTAAACTTCCACCTTGAGAAATAGAAAAAGAAGGGCAAACTAAACCAAAAGCAAATAAGTAAGAAATAAAGATTACAGCAGAAATATATGAAATAAGGAAGTTAAAATCAGTAAAGAAAATCCACAAAACCAAAAGTTGATTCTTTAAAAAGATAACAAAATTTGCAAACCTTTATCTAGACCAAGAAAAAAAGAGAAGACTGAAGTTACTAAAATCAGAAATAAAGCAGAGGCATTATTACATTGTCATTATGGTTTATTGTGGTGGTAAGATTTCTTTCTCCTTGTTTGCATTTTTCCTACCAGTGGGTTTTGTTCTTGTGTATTCATGGTAGTGATTATCGTTTTTTGGATTCCAAGTGCAGGACTTCCTTGATGATTTCTTGTAGGGCTGGTCATGTGGTGGTGAACTGCAGTTTGGG
>NW_007729005.1:11545-66624 GCF_000696425.1 Galeopterus variegatus | reverse complement strand
GTGATTATCGTTTTTTGGATTCCAAGTGCAGGACTTCCTTGATGATTTCTTGTAGGGCTGGTCATGTGGTGGTGAACTGCAGTTTGGGGACACTATTTTCTGAATGATAACCTTGCTGGGTATAATATTCTTGGCTAGCGGTTTTTTTATTTTAGTATTTTGAATAATCATCCCATTTTTTTTGTAGAGTTTCTGTTGAGAAGTCTGCTGTTAGTCTGATAGGGGTGCTGCTTCTTTTAAGATTCTCTCTTTGTGTTTGAGCTTTGCCAGTTTGATCATAATGTGTCTCAGAGGGGATCTTTTTGGGTTGAATCTGTTTGTGGATCTTTGAGCCTCCTGGATCTGAAGTTCCATGTTTCTCCCTATACCTGGGAAGTTTCTGTTATTATGTCATTGAATAGGTTTTCCATGCCTTTTCCTTTCTCTTCCTTTTCTGGAACACCCATGATTTGAATGTTTGTGCACTTAAGGTTGTCTGCTAGGTCTCTTAGATTTTCTTCATTTTTAAAAATTCTTTTTACCTTTTTTTTTTGTCTGCCTGAGTTATTTTGAAAAGACTATCCTTAAGATTAGAAATTCTTTCTTCTGCTTATTCTAGCCTGCTGCTTAAGCTGTGGTTATGTTTTTTATTTTGCTGAGTGAATCTTTCAGTTCCAGGAGTTCTGCTACATTCTTTTTCAAGGTACTGATCTCTTTGTAAATTTTCTCCTTCATATCCTTGATTTTTTTTTTTCTCATTTCATTATGCTGTCTTGAGTCTTCTCATATCTCAGTGAGTTTCCTTAAGATTATTGCTTGGAATTTCTTTTCAGTCATTTCAAGAGTTTCCTTCTTCTATAGGGCCTGGTATTTGATGATTACTGTATTCTTTTGGTGGCGTCATATTTTCTTGGGTTTTCATATTTCTAGTGTCTCTACATTGATATCTGGTGATCTGGTAGAGCAGTTGCTTCTTCTATTACTCTAGAGTGGGCTTTGAGGAGAGAGATGTCCTCTTCTTTTTCTAGTCTCCACTGGTGACTTTCCTTGTGTCAGTGCAGTTGATTGACTGGTGGTCCATGTGCATGGTGGCTGTGGCTACTGATGTGGCATTGAGCCACTTTTGTGGCAGCCATGGCTGTGGTGGGCCACCTGCACAGAAGTGGTATTTTCGGCATGCTGTCTTGTCTGCTTCTGGGTGGGGGATGCTGCCCTCGTCTCCTGCCTAGGACCCTGGTGTTTTCTCTTGCCTGCCTCCAGGTACAGCAGACTACGTTTAGCTCCTGTGTAGGATCCTGGGCATGCTCAAACCTGGGTGTGCTCTCTTGCCTGCTTCTGGGCAGAGGGCAATGCTCTTGGCTCCTGCCTAGGACCCTGGGCATGCTCTCTTTTGAAGTATTTTCTTTTTCTATGTCCCCGAGATTTAGATTCCTTAGGATCCTTGTCCATCTTTAGGCAATGATTTTTCTTTTCATTTTTTTCCTTTTTAATCTTTTAAAGTCATCATGGATATCTTTGTTCTGGTTATCACTTATAATAATAAGGCCAATGTTTCTGCCAAGCTTTTGGAAACTTATGAACTCTTTGCTGTATGGATGGTAAAAAGATAGACAAGTCTTTCAAAAGACTGAACAAGATCACCAAAAGCCTCCATTTCAGATGGCAGTGATTCACCTAGTTTTCCTAAATATTTACATCTTCTTGACCATATTCTTTTACTTATTACTGTGGAATATTTTTCAAATATTTACTCAGTTTTTTTTTTTTTTTCCTTTTTTTCTTTTTGTCTTTTTTCGTGACCGGCAACGGATCGCAACCCTCAGTGTCGCACCCGTACCGTACCGGACCGGGACTGGCAACGGGATCGCAACCCTCAGTGTTGCGCCCGCACCTCGCTCAGCCAGTGAGCGGGAACCGGTCTGTATGTGGGATCCGAACCCTCGGCGGGAGCGCCGCCGTACTCCCAAGCGGCGCACTGTAGCAGTGTGCCACTGGGCCGGCCCTTTACTCAGTTTTTTATGTCAAATAAGAATTTTCAAAATGTGATTCAGAATTACCCTGGGTGCTTATTAAAACTGTAGGTTCCTAGGCCCAATACTACAGCCATTCTCTGAGATGTTCTCTGGTTCCCAACCCTTCAGCAAACTTTCCATGTGCATTTACACATTGAAGTTTAGGAACTAGTGAAGTGATTATTAAATGTATACAGTTGAGAGTGTGATGAAATTAATGTTACTTCAGCAGGTATTAGATACCTTTAGTATGGGAAGTTTTCAGACAAAGTTTACTTCCTTGGGATAGATCATAAGTCATGATATAAATCAAATTTGATTTTCTGTAAAAGGAGGCCTTATTTCTGAGTATGGACTTGTCCAACTTTTATAGAAATAATATGGCATTAAATCAACTCTAAATATATTTCTACTTCATGTAAAAGGTCCATAAATCAAACAAACACAACAACATTAATCACATAAGTTATAATTTAATTTATTAGAGAGATTCCCAGGAAAGAGGCTGTAGGATACTCTTGAGTTCAGAATAAAGGAGAGAGATTTTTGAGTATTTTAAAAGGTGAACATGGGCTGGCCAGTTAGCTCAGTTGGTTAGAGCACAATGTTGTTAACACCAAGATCACAGGTTTGGATCCCTGTACTGACCACTGGCCAAAATAATAAAAGTTTAACATTACCTGAATCTAGTTTCAAGTGGATGTTAAGAGAACAGGCCCTAGTCCAGGCCCTGACACTCACACAGAAAAGACTAACTTCTCTCAACCCAAAGGAATAAAAGAAAACTTAATTTTGAATTTGGGATTCATAGTTATGAAGAGTGTTGGTTTTAGATCAGATATTAATCTGGACCCTGACCTTGGATGAGTTACTTAATTTCTCTGAGTTTGTTTCGTGACCTGTAAAGTTGAAGTAATAATATATATTTTTAAAATTGTGAAATAATGTGTGTGCCGTGCTAAGCCAGAAACTTGCATACGCCAAGTTTTTGATCAATGTTAGCTTTTATTATTTTCTCTAAAATTAAATTCATATTCATTGAGAATTCATTACATACAACACACTGGAAGAGGAGAGTAAAAACTAGAAGAACTAGTCTAGAGTAATTTTGACAGGTTCTTTTAAAGTTTAATTATAAAGATTTAATTACAGGCTAACCCAAGAAAGTTAAAAGCGGCCTCAACGCAGCCAAGTCATGCTTGGTCAAACTAACTAAAAAGCATGACACTGAGCTAATTGTTACCTCTTTTGTATATTATTTGTATCCTAACTATTTTATTTCCACTGTATTAAAATAGTTAACATCAGATTATGAAACAGTGTGGCTGTGAGAGAAGTATACTGTAGGAGAAGAGAAAGGGAAATAAAAGTCCTTGAAAGAGCCCTTGGATGGAGATGGCATAGTATCTGGGAGACACTTTAAGGCCCGGGGACCATGCTTTCTTACAGAGAAGCTAAGCAGCCCACTTGGGGATTGAACTCACAACCATAGTCTTTTTAGCACAAGGAGCTAAGCAACTAGACTCATTCCTGCATAATCTCAATGAGAGATGCACCTAGTCTTTTTAGCACAAGGAGCTAAGCAACTAGACTCATTCCTGCATAATCTCAATGAGAGATGCACCTAGTCTTTTTAGCACAAGGAGCTAAGCAACTAGACTCATTCCTGCATAATCTCAATGAGAGATGCAAAGAACAAGGTGCAAAGAAACAGATTCTCAGCCTTTCATTAATGTATTTAACACATTATTGAGTATCCACTATATGCAAAGCATTTTGCCTTTAAGAATGAGAAAGGCACAAGCTTTGCTTTCTTCAGAGGAGGAAACAGGATAACTTGAGAAAAGGTAAGTTCACACAAAGAACTACACTATAATGCATATTGCTCATGAGATAAGGGTTCTTGTGTAAATACCTAGAGGTTACCAGAGCCTACCCAGAAGACTCAGTGAGACTCTTCTCTGCCCTCAAAGGGAGAAAAAGAGGGCAGCAGGCTCTGGATAACTCAAGGGCTGACGTCATGCCATAGAAAGACATTAAATCAAGACGAGGACTGACTTATAGCTGCAGGCCTGAGATTTGTCATATTTTCTACCTGAACACTTGAACTGTCTTAAATGAAGTATGTACAAATGTCCTGTAATTGAATACACATACTAACTTAACCATCTAATAACACAATGCTACCTGATTCCTTTAAAAATAGTGATCGAGTGCTCCAGCTCCAGTTAGGCCGATGGGTTTGAATCCTAGCTTTTGCAATAATACAATTGGTTAAACGTTTTAAGCCTCTTTCCCCTATTTTTCTATTTGTGAAATAGAAATGATGATAAAGCATTGTACATAGTTGATGAAGATAAATGAGATGATACCTTTAAAGTGCTTAGCATGTTGAGCTATATTCTTAACATGTTAAGTTCTTAATAAATGTTTACTATTATTAAACTGTGCTCTGATAGCCATTCTTTAAAGAAAGACAAGAAAGAAGGAAAAGTAAATCAGTCAATACACTAGGTGTCAGCGTTGTGCTTCAAGTAGTCAAGTGCACAAAATGCCTATTCTGATTTTATTTAGTGTATCCAAGTTGAACTGGCTTGTAATAGAAAGATACTTAAGCAGATCTGGGAAAGTCAGAATCCTAAAACTGCAAAAGAAGGATATAACAATGTGCAGGCTTAGGCCACTGTATACCAATTATTTTTCAAAACTGGCAATCTTGAAAATAGAGCTGCCTATACTCCACTGGGCTCTTGCTAGTGCCATAAACTCAGCAAAAAAATTAAGACCAATCTCATCTTTGTCTAGGATGCAATCATTTTTCTCATTTCTTGGCCCTAAGTCTTGGTGTCATTTTCTAGGAAGAACTGTGTTTGAATCTTGTCTTCACTACTTAGCCATGGAGGTGATGATAATATCTGACTTACCTACTCTGTAGGGTCATCAGAATGACATTTGAAAAATATGTATTTTAGAGAAAGCCTTACTGAAATGCAAGACATTCTTATTCTGAACATTTGGCAAACATGAATAGAGAAGCAGAAGTAGGGGTGGGTGAAGATTTGACCCAGAATTCTTGATGCTCTGAAGCCTCAACTTTTTAAAAGAGAATTTTCCCTTGTATGAAATTTAGAATGAACTGATTGAGTTTATTTAAATACTGTTTATGGTCTTATCCAAAGATGGGATTAATCTACAGGGTAGTGAGCACAGTCCTATTTATTTCGTAGTATACACTGATCATTTCAGGGTAAGTATGAAAAGAACACCTCCAAATTCACTTAACACGGACTGCCAATCATTTAATAGCTGAATATTTGGTCTAACTGGAATAATATTTGGTATAACATTCTTTTAGTATTGACCTTTGAGTTTTTCATTGGTCTTCTCACTATTTTGCCTGTGAATGAAGCTGGCCTATATCATGTTAACTGAGAGTCCATTATATACTAGACATCGGAAAAGGAGAGTAAAAACTGGTTTAGAAAAATTTGATAGCTTCTTTTAAGGTTTAATTACAAAGGTTTAATTGCAGGCTGACCCAAGAAGTTAAAAAGGGGAGTTTTTACATTTTTTTTTTTTTTTAGTTTTACTTCAATGACAAAAACAGTAGTAGTGCTGTATAAATGCCTCCTGAGAGTATCAGAAATATAATGTTAACTTGTGTGATCTCCTTGGGTTGCAGTTGTAGAAATCTCTTGGGCAAGGACAAGACCAGACCTCTATAAGCAACTAAGGCTACCTCTCAGTACTTCTCTTCTAGTTTAAAATTTCCCCGTTGAAAGATTTCATTCAGCTGTCCTTAACCTTTAATATTGAGATAAGTTCTGGCAGCAGAGGAAATGGAAAAAAAAACCTTCAGTTTCATCATCAGTTCTCTTCTTTTCCCAGCCAAAGATCTCAAAGCTTCCAAGGAAATGAAAAATAGTTCTTATTCTCAAAAAGGCAAGGAATCCTTAGATCATCTAATTACTTGGCACAAAACTGGAAATAAATAGCTGAAATAAATCAAGAAGTAAGGTTTAAAGTTGTTAACTTACCTAATAGAAAATTATACTGTCCAGAACTAACACTATTATTATAAATTTTTTAAAGTAAGAGTGGTAGTGGTGGAAGTTACACACTAATATAAGAATTAGATTGGCAGGAGTTCTGGCTCTTCAAATCTAGTAATCAGTTAAACAACTTTGTTCTTAATATTATGAGTTATAACTGATTTAAGATGGTATTTTCATTTGTATTGCTCTGGAATAGGAAAAAGATAATTCTGAAACATTTAGCTTTCTAAAGACCTAGAAACTAGTTAACTTTTGGTGTGGGAAATAAAAAAAAATGTTCCCAAAATGTTTAGGTAGGCAAAGTGAGATGACTGGCTTTTCATTTCCTAATCAGTGCTTAAATATGTGATGAGAGATATGGCTAATTTCTTCTTGATCTTTTGAATTGGCATTGTTTATTTGGCTTTGAGAAAACAAACCACAGCTGTATAAATGCCATTTAAAAATCAGTTTAGGGGTAGTATCTCAGTATCTCATTTATGTAGCACTCTGCAAAGTGCTTTCACATAATTATTTGGTTACAACTTATTTACAACTTTCTATTTACAACTCTATGAACTAGATAGGAAGGGTATTGTCATTCATTGATTCAATATATTCATTCAACAAGTATTTATTAATGCCTTACCCTGTGACAGTGCTGGGGTACATAGTAAACCAAACAATGACTCTATTCTAAAGGAGCTTATGTACTAGTGGGGAGGGGCAGACAATAAGCAAATAAATAGATAAATGTCAATTCTATGCAGAAAAGTTTAAGCAGGGTAAAAGGGACAGGAAATATGGGAAATGTATATAAATGCTATTTTACATAGAGTGATAGGAAAAACTCTTCTGATAAGATAACATTTGGGCACAGCATTCTAGAAAAAGACTATTTCAGGCAGAGGAAACAGCAGCTACAAAGGCCTGGAGAAGAGAATTCTTGGTGTGTTTAAGAACTATAAGGAAAACAGTGTGATTGGATTGAAGTGAGCAAGGGGAAGAACAGGAAGAGACAAAGTCAGAGGAAATAAGTAAACAGGCTGTGTGTAAGATTGACTGAGTTCCTCATTTTCATTCAATAAGTGACAGAATTGAATTCAAACGCAGGACCTCTTACTCCAAGTCCTGTGCTTGTAAACTCTTCTACTCCAGTGACATAACCCATAGTAGTAGCTGCTTTGTATATGCCTACTGGGTGGATTCAGAGCAGCTAGGGACCTGAGAGGAGAATCAGGAAGTTTATATTAATTTGTATATCTCTTCTTGGGCCGTCATAATTTGGTTGCATTTATAAAAATTTCTTGGGCAAGGAAAAGACTAGATTCCTAAAAGCAATTAAGACTACCTCCCACTAATTCACTCCTAGTTTAAAATTTTCACCCTTAAAAGATTTCATTCTGGCAACAGAGGAAAGGGGTATTAGAGTGGCTATTAAAAACTTGAAAGAAACTATGAGATTATTGGACTGACTATATGGTGTTCATGTACATATTTAAACAGAACTATATATTATACATATTTATATACATGTAAGTACATGCATAGATATACACACACATCACACTGCCCCCCTTCCTGCCCGCCAATGGGGAAACTTTTATTGCTTATGTTAGGGTCAGTAGTGGATATAAATGATGATATAGGCACTATAACATCAAAAAATGTCTATTCCAATAGAATCAACTCAGTCAATGAGTTCATGCTATAGTCATGGGGTAAATCAGACTGATATGAATTATATGTAAATTTTCAAAAATAATATTAAACCATAACAATATGCAAACGTTAAAGAGAAGGGTATTATAATAACAATGGAGTTAGGTAAACAAGAATCCACTTTCCTTGGAAACGTAATATTACCTGTTGATGAATTGATACTTGATTTGGACTGAGCATTGAACTAACTTCCTTAGCATACTTCTAGAAGAACTAGCATTATTTAATTATTATAGAAGTCTATCAGTTATTTTGCTTTGGAGATTGCCATGTGGCACCCAGCACAATGACTAAATATTGAGTGGGAGACAGCTTAGAGTGGTGAGAGAACTCAGCCTCCGAATTCAGGCTATGCGGCTTTGAAACCCAACTCTACACTTATTATCTGTGTGATCTGAGGACTAGTCTTTTGTCCTCATCTGTAAATTGGGCTTAATAATAGCACCCATCTTATAGGATTGTGAGGCTTAATAAATGATTAACATACATGTAAAGTACATAGAGCAATCCTGGCACATAATAAGAACTAAAGAGGTGTTACTCTGTTTTTATTAACATGACAAATCTTTGTTGAATTTAATTAATTTCTTGCAGATAGGATTGGTTGACTTAAAAATTGTTCCAATGTGTACTAATAGATGTGATAGCTGTACTATTATGGTGAGCTTGAGGTTTAGAAAATTGTTTCTCCATGTCTGACTTGGAGGCATTGTTACAAACTGATACCATGCAAGAATAATTTCTCCATCTTCTCTTTTCTCTCCCAAGTGATAGATATTGAAAGTCTTCCCATGAGGCAGAAACTTGGAGCTTTCTTCCTTTTACTTACTGACCAATTTATACCTGTCTTTGAAGTTAGCTTTCTTCTTTTCTAAAAAGAAAATCTAGAAAGGAAGTCTGGCCTGGTTAGTTTAGCAGTGTTTTTCGAACATTTTAAAAACTTGGGTTGTAAATCAATTTAGTGGTTTGCAGTCAATTTAATAAAATGAAATAAAATAGAAAATATGAGAGTGCATCACATGAAGTAAGGGTAAGTATTTTATGAAGCAACACATGTGTATACACATGTTGCTACATGCGTAACACATGAGAGGCAGTATGTGAAGTGATTAAGGGCATGGACTCTAGAGCCACAAGTCCTATATTCTATTCCTGGCTTGGCTATTTGTCTTTGGACAAATTATTATGTGCTTCAGTTTACTCATCTGTAAAATGGAGATAATAAAAGTACCTACCTCACAGGACTGTTGTGAGGATTCAGTTTACAATTTATAAGACACCACATACACACACCCCCATATATTTATGCACATAAGAACTATATAAATGTTAATTATTAATGTGTGTGTCTGTGGTAAGTGCCTTATATGTCCTAATGTGAAATATGTTTCTCACTGTGAGTTGTTGTCAAAAAGGTGTGAAAGCTAATGGTCTATTGGATGGGAGCTGGTATTGTGGGTGGATTTGGAGTGATGAGACCCCGATCCTGATCAATATTCTGCCAATCCCTAGGTGACCTGGAACATGTTACTTGACCTTTCTGTCCTCATTGTCCTTCTCTTAAAGGTGATTGGGCTCGGGCCGGCCCGCTGGCGCACTGGATAGTGCGCCGCTTGGGAAGCGCGGTGGCGCTCCCGTCCGAGGGTTCGGATCCCACATACAGACCGGCTCCCGCTCACTGGTTGAGCGAGGTGCGGGAGCAACACCGAGGCTTGCGATCCCGCTGCCGGTCCCCGGTCCGGTACGGGGGCAACACTGAGGGTTGTGATCCGTTGCCGGACACGGAAAAAAGACAAAAGACAAAAAAAAAAAGTGATTGGGCTCTTAAATTATCCTAAATGTGTCTACAAACAGTATAATTCTATGTTTCTGTTCATCTTTTGTCTCTTCTCTCTCTTTCCACTCCCTTCTGAGCAAAATGGGAAGTTCTTTATAGATTGCAGCATTATGAGTTTTGACCCTGGCCAGGATGATTGAATGAGGATTAGGTACCTGAGGAAAAGGACAGCCAGTAGGGGTTCTCCATATGGGGTAGAGACCAACCGACCTTATCACATCTTTCCCTGAGGGGAAGTTGAATATGAGAAGACAAGCAACGTTAGGGATGTATAGAGGAGACATTGGAATGGAAGAGAATTAGAGCGGTGTAGCTGTGGTATTCTTCAAATTGTGACAGGGGAGAAATGGCCTATAGAATCAGTGCTGGTGGCAAAGTTCTTAAGGGAGAGAACCATCAGAAACTATATTTGATTATGATTGTGGAAAGACTGATCCTCAGGACATACCCTGTGTAGTTTAGAAGTCAGACAAAGAGACAGTTGAGGTTGGGGTGAACCAGGAGAAGAGATGAGTCAAGGAAGAGACAAAGGGTGTCCAGCAACATGAAAAGGTACAGCTTGAATACAAGAGGCAACTAGTGAAACTTTCCTAGAAGCAGGGATGACTGATAACTTTTTAGTAGCAGGGATGTCTAGACCTCAATTTTTTTTGTTGGGTCTGTCACACTGGAGTGCAGCCCTTCTCTGTTGCCCAAGACCCTCAGCCTTGAGTCGGCAATATTCCTGAAATAAGGGAATTAGGGAGCCCATCAGCTTGATAGTAGGTAGAAAGTGAAATGCAGAAGAGTTATCAAGAATGTAGTGGAAGCAGGAACTCAAGAGTTGAAAAGCAACCTCCCCACAAAGCACCCAAAGATATTAAGGGATGCCAACTTACCCAGTATATGTGGGATGCAGGTTTGAGTCAACTTATTTAAATCTTGGAAGCCACGGTGATATGGTTTGACTTTGTTCCCTCCAAAATTCAGGTGTTGCCAAAGTGATAGTATTAAGAGGTGGGGCCTTTAAGAGGCGATTAGGCCATGAGGCTCCTTCCTCATTTCATTAATGGGATTGAAGCCTTATAAAAGAAGCTGCACACAGTTTGCTCTTCTGCTTTCTGCCATGTGAGGATGCAGCAAGAAGTTTCTCATCAGACCAAATGCTGTTGCCTTGATCTTGGACTTCCCATCTCTGAAATGTGAGAAATTTCTTTTCTTTATAAATTACTCGGTCTCAGGCATTTTGTTATGGCAGCACAAAACTGACTAAGGCACAAGGTGAGTCGAGCAAGTGCAAGATGAGGCTGATACATGACCTGTCCCTTAGAGTGATGTTTTTCAAAGAGTGTCTCTGAGCACTAGCCCTACATGTTTCTCCTTACCAGTAAAAGTTTCATGTTCAAATAAGTTTGGGAAGGGCTGGACACTACACCACTCACCCCTTCTTGAAGACCTGCAATTCACATTAGCGTTAAAACCCTGGGAAGTCTGGCAGTGAAGATTACCCACACAGGTGCTTTTCTTGCAGCCCAAAAGAATCGAACACAATCTAGTTTCCAACTACCTGCCAGATTGTTCTATCTGGATTTTGAAAGGGCATTGCCAGATCAACATATTCAAAACCAAACATACTGTCTTCCCTATGAAGTGCATTTACTATACTGTTTTCATCATCTTGGTTAACAAGATCCCTGGTCACCTGACATCCCCAACATAAGTCTATCTTTTATATTTTGACCCTTGTTCTCCCTCACACCTGCCACACACATATGATCCATTTAATTATCAGGTCTTATTGATGCTAGTAAAACACTTATATGTCCTTTGCTAGACTTATAATAATTTTAATATTCATTGAATATTTAATATACATTGAATTTTCAAATAGGAAATTGTATTTCCATATACCAGCAACAAACAATAGGAAATTGAAATTAAAAACACCATTTACAATAGTGTAGTGAATTATGTTTCCCCAAACTCACTGAAGCTTGAATTACATCCCCCAAGTTTTATGTATTAGAAACTTGGTCCCCACTGTGACTGTTAAGAGGGTGGTAAATATCCTATTATGGTAATTGAAAGGTGGAGCCTTGAAGAGGTGATTAGATTGTAGGACCATGCCATAGTGAATGGATTAAAAATGGTGGTCAGGGGTGTGGTTCTGAGGGCTTTAAAAGAAGAGAGAGGAGAGTGTGTCTCTCTCTGCTTCCACCATCTTACATTATGAGACCTCTGGGTCACTGTCGCCACCACCAGATAGGCTTTGGACTTCCCAGCCTCAGAAACTGTAAGCAATAAATTTCATTTTCCTTTATAAATCACCCAGTTCCAAGTATTTTGTTAGAAGTAACAGAAATGGACTAATAAAAATAGCATCAAAAATATGAAATATTTAGGGATAATCTGACCAAAAATCTATCTGTACACTGCAAACTACAAAATATTGCTTACATAAGTTGAAGAAAACTTCAATAAATGGAGAGATATACCTTGTGCATGGGCTGGAAGACTCAATTTTGTTAAGAAGTCATTTCTCCCCAAATTGATCTAAAGATTCAACATAATCTCAATCAAAATCTCAGCAGACTTTTAAAAATAGAAATTGGCAAGCTGATTCTAACATTTATATGGGAATGCCAAAAACCTAGAATAACTGAAACAACTTAAAAAAAAGAGCAAAGCTGGAGGGCTGTTCTTCCTGATTTTAAACATTATTATTAAGCTGTAGTATTCAGAACAGTGTGGTATTGGCATGAAGATAGACAATTACATCAAAGGAACAGAATAAAGACTTCTGAAATATACCTATATATATATATAAATAATTGATTTTTTTTTACAATGATGCAAAGGCAATGCAGAGGGAAAAGAGTAGCTTTTTCTTTTTTTTTTTCTTCCTTTTTGTCCTTTTCTGTGTCCGGCAACGGATCGCAACCCTCAGTGTTGCCCCTGCACCGGACCGGGACCAGCAACGGGATCGCAACCCTCGGCGTCGCTCCCGCGCCTCGCTCAGCCAGTGAGCGGGAACCGGTCTGCATGTGGGATCCGAACCCTCGGTGGGAGCG
The DNA here is from genome assembly GCF_000696425.1 of Galeopterus variegatus. Taxonomy (NCBI): domain Eukaryota; kingdom Metazoa; phylum Chordata; class Mammalia; order Dermoptera; family Cynocephalidae; genus Galeopterus; species Galeopterus variegatus. Next base: position 53,990 of record NW_007729005.1, on the reverse strand, counting down.
CCGTTGCGCCTCCCAAGCGGCGCACTATAGCAGTGCGCCACCGGGCCGGCCCAAGAGTAGCTTTTTCAACAAGTGGTGCTGGAATGAATGGATATCTAGATCGAGATCTATATATTTCTCTCCCCACATATATAAAAAAGGAACTTGGATCTATACCATGCACCATATACAAAAGCTAACTCAAAATGGACTATATACCTAAATGTAAAACCTGAAACTGTTAGAAGAAAACATGGGAGAAAATCTTTGTGACCTTGAATTAGGCAAATATTTCTTAGATAAGAGATTAAAATTACAATAAAAGGACAAATTGATAAATTAGACTTCATCAACATTTAAAACTTCTGTTCTTCAAAAGACACTGTGAAGAGAATGAAAAGACAAGCCACAGACTAAGATAAAATCTTTGGCAAACATATATTTGAAACAAGATTTGAATCCAGAATATATAAAGAACCACTTGAAATCAACAATAAGAAAACAGGTAACCCAATTTAAAAGATGGGCTAAAGATTTGAACAGAAATTTCACCAAAGAAGTTATAGAAGTTACATAGATAAGAAGTAATTACGTGAAGAGATGTCCAATATCATTATTCATTAAGGAAATGCAAATTAACAACTGCAATGAGATACCACTACATACCTACAAAATGATTAAAATTAATTGTAAACTGCTATCTCTTTCTCAACTATTTATACATTTGGTGTTTTTTTGGGGGGAGGGGATAAAAGCTGGACAATTCTTTTTGGCAAAAATTTTGAGCAAGTCTTCAGAAAATTAAGAACAAATAGTTATCAATTAAAGTTGGTTATCAGCACCAGGAGTAATACAATAAACATAGGGAAAATACCTAGATCATGAATCTCAAACTCTAAGCAGGTTAATCAACATATTGATCCATCTAACAGTATTTTAAAAGCACTTGTTGATTAATGGAAGATGTGGATGGATAGACGACGTGTTTTTGCTTAGTATTGTCTATTGCTGTGAATGTTGATATGTCTTTCCAGGGCTCAAGAACATCTCCAGTGAAATAAACAGCAAACCAACCAACCACAGGGACCATGCTAGCGAATGTCCTATTGTTTCTAGTGGAGCAATATATTGTAAAAAAAAAAAAAAAAAACACAAAAGTAAACCTCAATTAAACTGATATCCTTAGCAGACAGAAGCCATTTCACATGTAACCCCTTCAGTTTGCTTAACAAAGCAAACACAAATTTGCTTGGAACTTGCATCTTCTGTTTTCATAATTCAGACCACACAAAATTCTAAGAACTTTTAAAGAGGTATGGCAATTCATCCCCAGCTGTTTGGCATAAAGTGGATAAAAAAATTTTAATTTCATAGAAGAAGGGTAGAAAAAAAGATTATATAGATGTCCCAACCCACGGGATATTCAACGCAGACCCTGGAGGGGGGAGTGGGAATTGGATGGGACAAGAGACGTGAGAAATGGAGACAAGACAGTATTCTGATCAAGTCTCGTTTATTACCCAGAAGGTCACAGCTTATATAGCCAGCAGGAGAGAATCAGCAGATAAGGAAGTGAGCAGCAGATGGTTTACTGAGAAAACTGCAGGGCGGGTTGTTCCGGTAAATGGAAAATTCCCCTGTTATCTATGGCAAGTTGCAAAGTTACCTACACCCATAGTGCACAGGAGGGGGAGGGACGGAAGACAACAGTGAACAAGGCTCTGAGGCCTTGAGGCAATAGCCGGGCTCTATGGCTCCAGACAGGCAGGGTCTTAGGCAACAGCTGGGCTCTATGGCTCCAGACATACAGAAACATATATGACATCTTTAAATGGGTTTCCTGGCCCTTTGAGATGCTTTTCAGCATTTCTTGCTGCCCTTCCTGAAAAGGAGGCCTAATGATAATTTCTAAAGACTGCTCAGTTCTTGGACTTATATTATACAAATGCACCAAGGAGAAGTTAGTCAGTTATTTCAGAGAAACACCAGGTACTTTTGGAAAAGAACCCAACAGGGTTAGAATTTCTACTTCGTTGAATTCTTTAAGTTTTTACAGTGCTAATGTAATGATTATTGAAATCTGAAGACTTTCCAGGAAAGATTTAATATTAAGGTCAATTAAAGTCTTTAGATAGAAATGGGTTGGATTTTATATCTGTGACTTAAACTAACAATATTCTGGGGAGAACAAGAACAAAAACCAACCAAATGACCAAACAAAACCCTGAACTCACAAAACTAAAAACACACTATTAACCAAATACAGAATTCTATGTCGACGAGTTTGTAAGATGTCAGACAGACCTGTGTTCCAGTTTCTGTTCTGACTCTCATTAGCTGTGTGATTTTGGAGAGATTGTTAGTCTCTCTGAGACTCTCTCTGCTCCTACATAAAAAAGGGACCATAATATACCTACCTTACCAACAGAAATGTGGTGAGGGGTGAGAGAAGTGCTCTGTGGAAGAGTGCCTGGCCCACGTGATCCATAAAGGATCATTTAGTTCCCTCTCCTTGCCCTCAGAGAATGACCAGGGCTGACAGTTTAGGATGCAGACAGATGGTTTGCTGCAGTGTGTAAACCAACTTCAGTCTCCCCCATCTTTACTGCTCCTGCTCCTGTACCCTTTCTTGTAGCATGAATGAGAGAGGTTCTTTCCTTTCAATGTCCAGGTTAGACAGAAGTATCAGGAGAGTGACCTGTCTGAATTCTTTCCTGCTGTCTTATGTCCTTGGTCATGTTTCCACAAGGCTGCAGACCTAGTGCTCTGGCCAAGCCCGGCTCTAGTGTCAGCTCACCATGGCTGCGGTAATAATAGGTGAGTTGGCAAACTACGTGGGGAGCTCAGAGCTGGTGTTTCCAAATTCTGAACTGCTCTGGAGAAGGCAACAGTCCTGGTTGGGCAAACTTCCTCCCCATGAAAGACTTCTCCTTTAACTTTTCAGATGTCCTACACTCTATTAGGGGAAGGAGTGGTGTGTGGCTTTAGCACCAGGGCAGAGGAGAAGTCTGATTCCAAGAGGATGTGCTTCTGTTCTGGATTTCAGCTTTTATGTTGTTGTTAAACTTCAGTTTTTCTTTTCCTGGGGGTATTTAAATTAGCTTACAATAATAATAACCATTTGTTACAAGCTTGCTACATGCCACATGCTTTATATCCATTAATTCACTTAGTTCTCACAATGGCCCTGTAAGATCCCATTTTACAAATGAGAAAACTGAGGCTTAAATAGGTATTAGGACTTGTGCAAAGCAACATAGTGACAGTGGTATTGGAGGCCAGATATGTTTTTCTTAAGAGCTGGTAAACATTTGTTTGTCTCTCAATCATGCTTACCTGCTTCTCTCCTTATCCACCCTCCCCCTCCCCCCTTAGGAAAGGCATCCTGAACTGGGGCAAGTACTAATTTTAAGGGTTTATTTGCCATGTAAATCCTGAGATTTGTTATCTCTCTATAATTGTCTCATCCCTAAGATGTCATTATAGAGACTTTGCCAGCTGGGAGAAGATGCAAAGGACCCCAAAGCATCAGTGAGTACAGTGTGTGCTCATAAAACTGGTGCTTTAAAACAGCTACATTTTACTGAGAGAATTAAATAGCCAAAAATCGAGGCTAATTTTTGCAATGAAATGAATGGAGCATTAATTATCTATGAACCTTATTCTGAAGTGGTTCTCAGTTCTAGAATGCCAAAGGAAGCAAGAAGAGCACAGTATGCGATGTTCTCGGAGGCAGATGATCCAGTCTTCTCAAGTTAGGAGGTCTCATTGGGAGCAGTTATGATACTGAATTATTTTATGGTTTTACTCTTTAAAAAGCTCTTTTAAGCCCACAGAGCAGAACAAGCTGGCTCATCTCAGAACACCAGGGGTCAAAAGTACATCAATTTTTTTTTAAGCAAAACAAAAACAAACATAAATTATATTTCCTCTAATATTGAAAAATAAGTCAGTGGGGAATAGTTTGAGAAAAAGGATTAAAAGAAGAAGGACAATTGAATTTTGTAGGAATTGAACTTTCCTTCAGAATTTGAACTCAATGTAAACTGAATCTGTTTTAACTTTCATTCACATTTAAAGGCTTAGGCCCAGGTCTAGAAGAGTTACTGTAATATTCTATGGAAGACTTTCCTTTGTTATCCACATTTAAATTTAGAGATTGGTGCAATAGGATTCCCTTTCCAATCTGAATGGATGTAGAATAATGGATAGACATGCTGTGTATACAAAGCTGTTAGCATCACTCAGAAATAGCTTAGATCTCATTGCAACAAATATAAACCTCATATAACAAAAGATTTTGGACTTAAGGTGCCTTTTTAATTTCAAATAGTATTCAACATGACAAACTTTTATTGCCTTAGAATTTATTTGTTGTTCTAGAAGTTCAAAGCACCTTATTTATTCTGAGAGACAGAATCAGTTTTTGTGATGGTAATTAATTCTTCAACATATGAGAAAATTGAGGCCCAGTGTTACAACACAAACTCCTCTTCTTAGCCACAGTTATGAGTTTGATCTGTGACTATCAAGAGATTTGACTCTATAGTAGCTGAAGAACAAGGAGCTCAGGCTTTGGAGTCAGGTTCTGCTATTTATGTTTGTGGCCTTTGGAAATTCACTAGTGATTCTTAAACTTTAATGTGCATACAAATCACTTGGGGCTCTTGTTAAATGCAGGTTCTACCTCAGGGTGAAGCCTGAGATTCTGCTTTTCTAACAAGCTCCCAGGTGATGCTGATGCTGTGGTCTAGGACCACACTTTGAGTGGCAGTAAACTACCTGAACCTTAATTTTCTCATCTGTAAAATAAGGATGATGATTACTACCTGGGAAGATTGTTGGGAGCATTAAATGAGTCAATGAGGTAAAGCACTTGACACACAGGAGTATTACTACAAATATAAATGTGCCTACTTTTCCCTTTTTCTTATTTTGTTTCTACTTAGCTCAACAGCTTGTTCAGCTCTTCATGCAAGTTTCCTCAGCCCCAGTTTTCACTGGGGTCTCTTCCATATTTGTGTGACATAATCAGGTTCATGGCAGAAAGGCATGTATGAACTGTTGAGAGCCCATCTCTGTCTCTTTCCCCTAATCAGTGTTTTATGTGACATCCAATGTTACATGGAAAATCTATGCCAAATGTCAAAATCAAGTTGATATGCAACTTGTTAAACCTTTATTTAACCATTAAAAAAATATATTATTTGGGATCACAAAAAAAAATCTTATAAGAGATACTTTTAAAATAAATTGTTTCAAAATGGTTAGAAATGAAAGAATGAACAAAATTATACCAGGCAGTTAAAACATAAACAAAATGAGGGTTCTTATCTTAATATCAGACAAGTTATCATCTGATTCGCAAGCTGTTCCAGAAAGTAGAAATGGAAGGAAAACTTCCCAGCCCATCCTCAGAGGCCAGTATTACCCTGATAACAAAACCAAAGATATCACGAGAAAAGAGGGTCAATATCCCCTATGAATATAGATGCAAAAATCATCCTTAACAAAATACTAGCAAACCCAATCTACCAACATATAAAGAGAATTATACATCACAACGAAGTAGGATTTATACCATGAATGCACGATTGGTTTTAACATTTGAAAACCAATTAATGTAATATTCCACAATAATAGAAAAAAGTACGAAAATCACATGAACAGTAGATGCAGAAAGAGCACTTGATTAAATCCAGTAACCCTCAGGATAAAAATACTTCACAAACTAAAAATAAAAGGGAAATTCCTCAACCTGATAAAGGGTATCTATCTATGAAAGACCTACAGGTAATGTCACCCTTAACGGTGAAAGAGCTCATGCTTTCCCCTTAAGATCAGGAACAAGACAAAGATGTACACTCTCATGACTTCTATTCAACTCTGTCCTGGAGGTTCTAGCCAGGGGCAATTAGGCAAGAAAAAAAATCATCCTTAACAAAATACTAGCAAACCCAATCTACCAACAATAGAAATAAAAGACATACAGACTGGAAAGGAAGAAGTAAAGCTATCTTGATTTGCGATGTCATGGTGCTCCCTGAAACATCTCTTCTTTAAATTTAATTAGACAAATTATACTCAAACTAGTAGATGCCCTGGGAAGGCAATCAACATTAGGGCTAATAAAAAGCTTGAATAGTATAAAAGGGCTGGAGGAGGTATTGTAGAACCTTTCTAGCACTTATGAGAGGTAAATTAACACCAATTGCTAAACATAGAAACTGGATAAATTTCAATATTCATTTAGAAATTAATTTTATGATGCTGTCCTAAGTATTAAAATACAGGTTATACTTAAATCATTCAAAGTTTGGCATGTTCACACATGTGCACAAAGTATTTGATAGATATTTACACACTGGGAGACACAATTATGGTCTGACTTTGGAGTTTTGGCAGATCTGGGTTCAAATTCTGGCAAGTTTCCCTACTAGCTTTTTTTGGGTGCGTGTGATCCGAACCCTCGGGCGGGAGCGCCGCTGCGCTTCCCAAGCGGCGCACTATCCAGTGCGCCACCGGGCCGGCCCCACGATGTCATGATTTTATATATAGAAAATCCCAAGGAATCCACTAAGACCTGTTAGAGCCAATAAGCAATTTCAGCAGTGTCGCAAGGTCAATGTAACAAATCAGTTACATTTCGATACATTAGCAATAAGCAATCTGAAAAGGAATCAAAAACAATTTCTTTTGTAATAGCATCAAAAAAGATAAAATAGGAATAATTTTAGCAGGAAATGTAATACTGTTTACCAAAGCATTTTACAAAATACTGTTGAAAGAAATGAAATATCTGAATAAATGGAAAGACATCCCATGTTCATAGATTGGAAAATATGTTAACATGGCCATACTCCAAAAGTTGATCTATGGATTTAATGGAATCTCTTGTCAGAATCTTAGAAGCTGACAAGCTTAAAATTCATGTGTATGTGCAAGGGACCTGGGGTAGCCAAAACAATCTTGAGAGGAACAACATAATTGGAGTACTTACACTTGCAAGTTGAAAACGTACTACAAAGCTGTAGTAATCAAGACGATATGGTACTGCCATAAAGACAGACATAAAGATCAGCAGAATAGAATTTAGAGTCCAAAAGTAAACCCTGACTATTTTGGTCAATTGACCTTTGAAAAAGGGGCCAGACAATTCAATGGGTGAAATAATAGTCAAATAACAGTCTTTCAACAAACGGTTTTGGAGAAACTGGATAACCACATGCAAAAGTATGAATTTGGATTCTACCTCCCACCATTTGTAAGAGTTACTTCCAAGTGGGTCACAGACCTAAGTATGAGAGATATAACTATAAAACCTTTAGAATAAAATAGAAGAGTAAATATTTATGACCTTGGGTTAGGCAATAATTTCCTGGATAGGATACCAAAAGCACCAGTGATAAAAGAGAAGATTGATAAGTTGGACTTCAGCAAAATTAGGACCTTTTGTGCTTCAAAGGACACCATCAAGAATGTGAAAATACAATGCACAGAATGGGAGAAAATATTTTCAAATCAAGTATCTGATAATGGGCTGGTATCTAGAATATATAAAGAATTCTTGCAACCCAATAATAAAAAGTCATATAACCCAATTGAAAATGGGCAAAGGTTTGAATACTCATTTCTCCAAAGAAGATACACAAATTACCAATAAGCACATGAAAAGATGCTCAACATCTTTAGCAAATTACAACCACAATGAGATACTACTTCACACTCACAGGAATGTCTTTAATCAAAAAGACAAATAATAACAAGTGAGGATGTAGAAAAATTGGGATGTTCATTCATTGTTGGTGGGGTCTAAAATGGTGCAGCTATTGTTTTTGATTTTTTTTTTTTTGGCAACTAGCTGGTATGTGTATCCAAACCCTTGACCTTGGTGTTATCAGCACTACACTCTCCCAAGTGAGCTAAGCAGCTAGCCTGCAGCCACTTTGGAAAAGCAGTTTGACAGTTCCTCAAAATGTACCTAGAGGTACCATATGACCCAGCAATTCTTCTCCTACGTGTCTATCTACCCAAGAGAATGAAAACATATGTCCACACAAAAACCTGTACATGAATGTTCACAGCAGCATTAGTCATAGTATTCAAAAAGTGGAAGAACCCAAATGTCCATTAGCAGATGAATGAATAAACAAAATGTCAGATATCCATCCAATGGAATATATTAATTGGCAATGAAAAGGTAAGAAGTACTGATACATGCCACAACTTGGATGAACCTCAAATCATTATGCTTAGAAAGAGCCAGTGATAAAAGACCACATTTTTTATAATAAAATTTATATGCAATGTTCAGTATAGGCAAATCTGTAGAGACAAAAAATAGATTTGTAGTTATGTAAGGCTGAGGGGTGAGGGAGTAGGGTAAATGGTCAGGGGTTGGGATGTGACTGCCAGTGGGTACAAGGTTTCTTTTTGGGGGTAATGAAAATGTTTTAAAAATATATTATGGTAATTGTTGCCCAACTCTGTAATTATGCTAATGAATTGTATACTTTAAACATTTGAATGTTATGGTATGTAAATTATATCTCAATAAAGCTGTTAAAAGATTAATAAATGATAAATGTTTTTAAAAAGTAGAATTTGAAATAAGCACTCACAGAAGGACAAATATCATATGATTCTACTTTTATGAGGTACCTACAGTAGTCAAATTTATAGAGACAGTAGAATGGTGGTTGTCAGAGGCTGGAGAGAAGCTCTAAACCTTAATCACAAATAATATACTTTTTTTTTCAACTTCCCATAAAATACTCCCCCAAACTGACTATATTTTGGCCACAAAGAAAATGATTTCACAAATAAGAGCATATACTTCCAATGTTATTTAAACTGTTTCAAAGCAAATGAAAAGAAGGGGAATTTACAAATTCATTTATGAAGAAAGAAAACATAGTAGTTAACACAACTTGACAAAAATAGCATATGCTAAAACAGAAAAACACAGACTAACCTTACTTATGACTGTCAGTGAAAACTGATAAATAAAATATTAGTTACAGAATCCAGGAGTGGCTTAGAAGAAAAATACATTATGACCAAGTGGGGTCTAGTCCAGGAATATAAGAAAAGATTGGTATTGGAAAATCAATATTTTCATAAACAAGAGGAATGAAAGTGAAATAGTGGGAATTTTATTGATATAAATTATTCTCAGCTGAAATATTTGGATCATGCATTTTAGCACTTCTGCCAAAATCAGGAGCAATTACCTGTTACGACCATTATTATTTTACTATGTGCTGAAAGTACTCATCAATGCAAACAGAAAAAGCGAAGAAATTAGAGACATAAAAATTATAACGGGGAGATTAAGCTATCATATTTAGAGATGATATGATTGCATACTTTGAAATTGTGAGAGAGTCAGTTGAAAAGCTATGTCAAACAATAGGAGACTTCAGTAAGATAGTAGCATACAAAATTAATACAGGAAAACAGTAGCAATAATATGTCTATATATCCATATCTATATTGATATATCAACCAGTTAGAAGATAAGATCTCACTTAAAATAATAATCGGTAGTGAGAGGTTAGTTAATGGACACACAACAGCTAGATAGGAAAAGTAAGTTCCATGGGTATACAGTTGAGCTGGGCATCTATAATTAACAATAATTTACTGCATGTTATCAAATGACTAGAACAGAGGTGATCAAATGTCCTCATCACTAAGAAATGATTAAGTTTTGTAATGATGAATATGCTAATTACCCTGATTTGATCACCACACATTATATACATGTATTGATATTCAACTCTGTACCCCACAAATATGTGTAATCAATATGTTTCGATATAAAAAGAGACAAGATACCTAGGAACACACCAAGATGCACATGAAAATAAAATTTTTCTGAAAGACACAAAAGATTTGAACAAATGCAAACATTTTCCATGGTCTTAGAAAAACAATTTAATATAATTGACAGTTCTCCCCAGATTCAATTATACATTTTGCATGATCCTGGTAAAAATACCAATACTTTTTTCCTGAAATGGCAAAGCTTATTCTAAAGTTCATATGGCAAATTAAACAAATAAAAATAGCCAGGAAATTCTGATAGCAGTGGGGAAGGGCTAGCTTTATCAGATATTAAAGCATAAAACATCACAATTTTAAAAGTATGATCATGGTGTTTGAAGGAAGCAGATAGACCAATGAAACAGAATGGGATGTCAAAATAAGCCCAAATACATACAGGAATTTGGAAGATGATAAGGTGGTATCTCATGTCAGTGGAGGAAAAGATGGAATATTCAATGTAGTGCTGGGACAACTAGAGAGCCATGTAGAAAAAAATAAAGTTGGATTCATACTTTACACTACAGTAGGATAAATTCCAAGTGAATCAAAGATTTAGATGTAAAAAATGAAGCCAATAAATGCTACAATAAAACTTGAGGAAAGTCCTTTGTAACTTTGGAGTGGAGAATGCCTTTCCAATTATGATTAGAAATCTATAAGCCATAGAAGGTTGAAAATTTTAATTATTTTTAAAAATGCAAGCAAAACCCACCAAAAGTAAGGCTAGAAAAATTGTTGCAACTCATTATCACGAAAGGCTAATTTCCCTAATATATAGAGAGGTCCTGGAAATTTCACTTCTAATATATACTTATACAGGTTTACTTGTACCCATGTGAAATGGCATATCAACAAAGAACTGGAGGGCCGGCCCGGCGGCGCACTGGATAGTGCGCCACTTGGGAAGCACGGCGGTGCTCCCGTCCGAGGGTTCGGATCCCACATACGGACCGGTTCCCGCTCACTGGCTGAGTGGGGCGCGGGAGCAACACCGAGGGTTGCGATCCCGTTGCCGGTCCCCGGTCCAGTACGGGGGCAACACTGAGGGTTGCGATCCATTGCCGGACACGGAAAAAAGACAAAAGAAAAAAAAAAAAAAAAAAAACAAAGAACTGGAAATAAATTATCCAGTGGAATGCTTTTTGGCAGCTGCAAAAAAGAATGCCAAAACTCTCTGATATGGAAATGCCAACAAAATACATGGTTAAGTAAGAAAAGAAACAGTGCATGAATAGTGTGTGTCTATTTGCATAAAATAGGGAAAGAATAAGACTATACACGTGCACTTGTTCATCTACGCAGAAGGATACACAGGAAATTAATAACAGCAGCTAACCAGCAATGGTGAGGGCTGGATGGTAAAGTGGGCAGATGGGAAATGGGGTGGAAAGAAGAGATTTATTTTTATTTATTTATTTTTGAGCCACTTGAAAGTATTATGTATTTGAAAACCATACTGAATATTTTTAAAGGACCCTAGACTACATTGCATTCTACTTTGAAAATTTTCAGACTTAAAAAAAAGCATTTTCTTTTTCAAGAACTGATAGCGCACTCAAGCTGCAGTGCTCCTGGGCTGCCAGTGCATCTCCAGTTCCCGGCTGCACCTCTGCTGGCTCTTGTCTCCTGGCTCCAAGACTGGCCCAATACCTGATCCCTCCTCTGCCTACTTCTTCAGCTTCATCCTTTCTACTCCTCCCTGCTCTCCAAAAGTGTATTCTATAGTTCCAACCCCGCTAAATACCTGAACACACACAGTCCCCTCACCCCCTCCCACCATGCCAAGCTTCTGAGTCTTTGCTCATACAGAAAAGAGAGTGAGGGTAAAAGACCTCTAAGGTCAGTATTTCAATAACCCATTTCTTTTAGAAAAATAATTGTTCTTTTTCCCTTTGAGATAATCCAACCTAACCTGAAGGCCTAGTTGGCGTCTCTAGCAAGCCCCAGCTGGTGGCGCTGGTTCTCTCTCCCACTGTCTTTTACTGCTCTGCTAGTATCCTAGGGCTGCCATAACAAGTACCTCAAATTGGGTGGCTTAAAACCATGGAAATTAATTTTTTCACAGTTCAGAAGGCCAGAAGTCTGAAATCAAAGTGTGAGCAGGGTTGGTTCCTCCGGAAAGCTCTGAGGGAGAAACTGCCTCATGCCTGAGATGGCGATGGTAGCTAAAAATGCTCCCCTCTGTAGACATCTTTGCAGCTACTGAAGGCCATGTGTCCCAGTTGTGGCAACGAAAAACTATGGATAACTTACCTGAGTGCAAATTCTAGGAAATCTATTATTTTCCTAATAAAAAGGGGGTAGACTCAGCTGGCATGTAAGTTTGTCCTTCACTCTCCCCACTCCCTCTTGGTAGGACTGTGGATGTGATGTTGGAAATAAAGCAGTTATCTTGGGGGCATGAGGCAGAAAACTACAAGCCAGAGGTGGCTGAACAGGGAGGCTGAGAAAAAGCTGTCATGCCAGCCCTGGCTGCCTACCCAGATTTTTGTAAGGTGGAAAGCAACAACAAAAACAACCTCAAACACTTATTTACTTCAACCACCTCATTCAGGTTTCTATTCACGCCAAAGGAAAAAATCCTAACCAATAAAAAATTTGTCTTTAAGAGTATGGTGGATGGTTTCAGGGAATTTTAGCAATGTGGCTTTTCTACATCCACACAGTTTGTTCTCTACCCAATCCCTGCCATGTTCTCCTTCCCTTCTCTTCTTTTTCAAGCTCCTTTCCCCTTTAGTCATTTTTTGTCTGAGGGTGGAAGTTTGAAGGAGGGTATTTTCATGGCTGGGGGGTCCCATGTCTTCATCAACTAGTATTAATCCCCCCCCCCCATTATTTGCTTGTTTTTTGGCAGCTGGCTGATTTGGGGATCCGAACCCGTGACCTTGGTGTTGTAAGGCAGCGTCTAGCCAACTGAGCTAACCAGCCAGCCCAAACAGTATTATCTTGAATCCAAGCATAAAAATAATAACATTTCCTAATCACCCGTGCCAGGAACTGTACTAATTGCTTTACAAGTTTGATCCTCACTTTGACAGCATGCAGCAGATATGAATATCATCTCTATTATACTTAAAAATGGAAATAACTACTAGTGATGGACATGGAATTTGAACTCAGGGTTGGGCTTCAGAGCTTGTGATTTTAACCACTTTAACTCTCAGGAGAACTATGCAGGGCAGTGACCAATGTCCATATCTGAAGAACTTTTTCAAACGCAATGGGGAGAAGGATGGTTGTATTGGTTAGAATGCTTTCACCTGCACGTACTCCAGGCAGCTGGAAACAGTAAAGAATTGATTACTTCACATGACAAGAAGGCCCAAGCTAGGGTGGTTCCTGGGTCAGTTAATTCAGTGTCTCAAAGATGTTACCAGTTTCTTCCACCTTCCATTCAGCTCTTCTCAGTGTGTTGACTTGGTCTCTTTCTTTCTGTTGGTTCCTTTTGTGTTTGCAGGAGGCAGCTGCAGGTCTAGGCCCCAATGCAGATATGGCGATATCCAGTGGAAGTAGACAGAATGTCACTTCTCTCACATTTCCTTTTTGTCTGTAAATAAAACTTTTCCCAGAAGCCATGTAGCATACTTATCTCCATGTCTCTGTCCTAAGTCAATCAATGGTAAGAGGAATTAATTAATTAATTAATTATTTTATTTATTTATTTTTTTATTGAATCATAATTGATTATACATATTTTGGGGATTCAATGTTGACATATGTTGATCAAATCAATATTACTAGGATGTATATTGTTACAGATTATACTTATTCTTTATGCCCCTTGTCCAATCTCTCCCTATCTCCCTCTCCCTCCCCGCTCCCACCACTGGTAACCCTAGATTTCTTCTCTCCCTCTGAAAGAGTAATGGTTACTCTGTTGGTTTGTTGCCTAGATGATCTGTCCAATGCTGAGAGGTATGTTCAGGTCCCCTGATATTATCATAGAGCAGATGCTTCTTCTGTCACTCTGGAATGGGCTTTGTGGAGAGAGACATCCTCTTCTTTTCTTTATCTCTGCTGATGACTCTCCTTGTGTCAATGCACTCCAGTGGCTGGTGGACCATCTGTGTGGTAGTTGTGATGTCTAGACACTTTTGTGGCAGCCATGGTTACTGTGGTGGCTGTGGTGGGCCACCCACATTGAGGTGATGTTTTTGGCATGCTCCTTGGCGCTGGCAGTGTGCCTGGATGTGGGCGGGTGGTCTGGTCCCCAGATCCAAGCCTCAGGTCCCCTAGTGGGTCCCAAGGCATTGGTGGTGTGCCTGGGCTGGAACCAATTTTTTGTCCTTTACTTACTTCTAAAACAGGGGAACTTCCTGTGGGAACCAGTACTTGAGCTGTGTTGGTGAGTTAAATTGCTGCTTCGCTGCTGTTTCCCTAAGGAAGACTTTTTGTGCAGCTCAGCATTAAATGGTTGACCTTAAAAGTACTTCCTGCTCTCCAGAGACCGGGTGCACTTGGGTTGTGTAGAAACTCTGACTTGGGCCTGAGTCTTTTCATCAAATTGCACCCCATGCAATTCTATATTCCTGACCAGTCTCCTCTGAATGGTCCTGTGCTGATTAAGGGGCAGATCAGCTGTCCTTGCTGTGTCCCAGTGTTCCCCTTGTGGGCACGTCTCCCCTACTGCCTGTGCTCCAAACACTTCCCATGGGACGTGCCCTGCACCGCTCTCTTGCATTGACTCACCGGCCTCTGAATGGCTCCCCTTTTTCAGCTGTTCTGGCTCCTGACTCCTGTGTGGGTCCATGGGAACCCTATTAGTGGTTTTGCTGCCCTGGGGGCCACTAAGGCCCTCTTCTCCCCTGCTGCCTCCAAGCAACTCCATCCGAAGGGCACAGCTATGGCTTCTGCCGGCTCTTCCTTGTTTTTTTGAGCAAACTATGAAACAGCCACAAGTTTTGAGTCACCTGTATTTCTGAGTTACAGCTATAAATTGGGGGTCCCCACGACTTCCTTCTCAGGTTCGATAATTTCCTTCTCAGCTTTGATAATTTGCTAGCATGACTCACAGAACTCAGGAAACCACCTTACTTACTATTACCAGTTTATTATAAAGGATACAATGGAGGAACAATCAAATGGAAGAGATGCATAGGGCAAGGTATGGGAGAAGGGGTGTAGAGCTTCCATGCCCTCTTTGGGCATTCCACCCTCTCACCACCTTGATGTGTTCACCAACCCAGAAGCTCTCTGAACGCTGTTGTTTAGGAGTTGGTTATGGAGGTTTCATTATGTGGACATGATTAATTAAATTATTGGCCATTGTTGATTAACTCAATCTCCAGACACTCTCCCCTCCCTGGAGATTGGGGATGGTGCTGAAATTCCCAAGCTCAAGCTTCTTTTTTTTTTTTTTATTAAATTTTCATTTTGTCAATATACAATGTATATGATTATTATGGCCCATCACCGACACCTCCCTCCCTCCTCCCTCTCTCCCCTGCCCCCCAAGAATGTCTTTTCCGTTTGCTTGTTGTAACAACTTCAAAAAGGTATAGTTGTTATATCTTCTTCCCCCCCCTCCCCGGTTTTTTTTGTGTGTGTATGTGGGTGAATTAATTTGTTTATTTTTTAGCTCCCACCAATGAGTGAGAACATGTGGTATTTCTTTTTCTCTGCCTGACTCGTTTCACTCAATATTATTCTCTCAAGGTCCATCCATGTTGTTGCAAATGGCAGTATTTCATTCGTTTTTATAGCTGACAAGCTCAAGCTTCTAATCAAGGCTTGATCTTTCTGGTGACAAGCTCTCATCCTGAAGCTATCTAGTTACCTCCCAAGAGTTGCCTCAGTAAAACAAAAGATGCTCCTATCACCCTTATAACTCAGGAAATTACAAGGTTTTGTGACCACTGTGCAAGTCTTTTTGGTGACAAAGACCAAATATCTTTCTTGTTTTACCACGGCTCCCCTATTAGTGAGTCCTCCTGGAGTTCTTAACTCTCAAAGCCTCCAGCAATCCATCTACACTGAGTCATGAGAGCAATTTGTCACTCACAGTTGAGATTTTTCTACCCTGGCACTGGTTCCTATGGAGGTTTTTGCTTGTAGGTTTCTGCTCTGTTAAATTGCGATTTTCTGTGTCTGTTTGTCTGTCTCTTCAATTTTTGAAGGAATGGTTTGCCCTGTGACCTCGCTTCTCTGACGGGTCTAAGAGTAGTTGATTTTCAGCTCAGTTTCAACATCATTAGGGATGTTGCCTAATCAATTCATAAACACATGACTATTTTTAATTGGTTGTTAATAAATCAATGCCTTGCTCATAATATAAGTGAATGAATGAATAGATATTTTTGCATGTATTATAGCAATTTGTTTGCAGACTTAATCTCTTTCAGTAGATGGTAGTATCCCGAGTGCCGTTTCAATGCTTTTTATCAGTTTTGTGTTCCAGTGCATTTAGAACAGTGCCTGGCATTTCAAATCCATAAAAATATTGGGTGAACAGACTGTGACACAGAGAGGGAATTAAAATAAAGTTGTAAAGTAAGAAGAGAACAGTTTATTTAAAAAAATTTATTGACTGCCTGTTATGTGTCAGGTACTGTTCTAAGTACTTGTGATATAAAAGTCACAAAACAAAGATTCATATCCCCATGGAGCAAATATTCCAGCAGGAGGAGGGAAAATAAAAATGAAACTTAACAAATACGTTGATTATATAGTATGTCAGAAGGTGAAAAGTGCTAAGGCCGAAAGAAAAAGTAGAGTGGGAAAAGGGAGATTAGAATGCCAGGGTTGGTAAAATGGGGTTGCCTAGATTAGGCCTTGATAAGAAGGCAAGAATTGGTCATTTAAAGCAGAAGGAAGAACTTCTACAAAGGTCCTGAGACAGGATCATGCCTTGTATGTTTGAGAAACAGTAAGGAGGCCAGCGTGGCTGGAGAAGAGTGAATGAATGGGAGTAGAAGTAGATGAGATCAGGGAGGCGAGGGAGGCAGGTTATGTAGATCTCTGTAAGAATAGTATGTTTTCTTTTTCCTATGTATTTTGGGTTTTTGTTCAAGGATCTATATCTGGACTTTATATTCTGTTACATTCATCTCTTTGTTTATCTTTGTTCTAATCTCACACAATCTTAATTACTATAGCTTTTTACTAAGTTTTGAAATCCTGTAGTGTTAGCCCCCAACTTTGTTTTTCTTTTTCAAAGTTGTTTAGGCTATTCTAGTATTTTTGGTTATTCTAGTATGTGTGTTTCCATATGGATTTTAGAATCACCTTGTCAGTTTCTACAAAATTGCCTGCTGGGAATTTGGGAGGAGTGATATCTTTACAATATTCTGTTGTCTGACCTAGATACAAAGTGTATTTCTCCATTTATTTGGGTCTTCTTTAATTTCTCTCATCAATATTCTTTAGTTTCTAGTCTATCACATTTTTGGTCAGATTTATCCCTCTGTACTTCATGTTTTTTGATGAAATTATTTTTTAAATTTCAATTTCTGATGGTTTGTTGCTAGTATATGGAAATCCAACTGATTTTTGCATATTGCTGTTGTATACTACAACCTTGCTAAACTCAACTATTCTAGTAACTTTTAAAAAATATAGATTCTGGATGTCATCAAGATGGCAGTCCCTGGTGTCACTCTTTCCCACAGCTGACCAAGTTACACCTATGAAAAAGCAAAGCCTGCCAGCCTGTGACTGCTGGAGCTTGGGGGAAGAGGAAGAGAGACCTGTGGAGTTTGTGAAGGCAGGAGAAGCTGTGGTAAGAGGGAAAAGAAACCACTCTGACTGTTTCAAGCCCTGGCATCTTCAGACTGGCCCTGTGAGGGGGGGGGCGGGGAAGAAGTTGTAGCACCCATAGAGCAAGAGCCAGCAAAAGCCACAGCTGAGCCCTTTGCATGAAGTTGCCTAGAGTCTGAAGTGGGGAAGAGGACCCCAGGATGCACCATACCAGCCCCCAGGCCAGGAAGACTACTGACAGGGTTCTCATGGACCACATAGGAGCGAGGGGCTGCAGCTGACCCAAAGTACCACCAAGAGACAGGTGAGTTGTCATGAGAGACCTGCACATGGCCCCATCCCACATGAAATGTTTGGAGTGCAGAAGGGAGTTTGGTCTGCAGGAAGAACACTGGGGTGCAGAGTGGGCAGATGATCTGCTTTCCAATAAGCACAGGCCCACTCTATGGAGAATGGTCAGGGCAATAGAACTGCAGGGGGTGCAGTTTCCTGGGAAGACTCAGTCGTGGGCCAAAATTTCCACACAGCCCAGGTGTTTCTGATCTCACAAGACCCAGAAGTGATTAAAAGGCCATCAATTAAAATCCAGTCTGCATCAGAAGCCTTCCCCAGAGAATCAGCAGCAAAGCAACAATTTAATGCTACCACGGAGCTCAAGTGTTGGTCCCCATAAGAAGTTCCCCCAATTTTGGAATTAACCAAAACCACAGACCAGAGATCTTTATCAACCAGTAAAGGTCTAGCACCAGCAAAGAACATTGATGAAACCTAGAAGAGGTAGCAGTCTCCTCATATGTCCAGGCATCAACATAAAGACACAAAGATCAAGAAAGAACAGAGAAATGTAACACCAACAAATGAAGCACCAGCAACGGACCCAGAGGAACAGAAGATTTATGAAATGTCTGACAGAGAATTCAGAACAACCCTCTTAAGGATGTTCAGGGAATCACGAGAAAATACATATAGAAAATTAAATGATATGTGGAAAACAATTCAGGAACAGAATGTGAAATTTGATGAAGGAATTGAATCAATTAAAAAAAAAAAAGCCAAATAGAAATTTTAGAAATAAAGAGTGCATTATTTGAACTGAAAAACTTGATACAAAGCAGACTTAATCAAAGAGGAAAGAAACAGTGAACTCAAAGATAGTACATATGAAATTATCAAACCAGTGGAGCCAAAAGAAAAAAGAATAAGAAAAAGCAAAACAGAAATACAGCAAATATGGGACTCCTTCAAGCAAAATAACCTCTGCAGAACTGGCATACCTGAAGGACAGGAAAAAGGAAGAGATATAGAAAGCATATTTAAGAAAGTAATGGCCGAAAATTTCCCAAACACAGAAAAAGATGACAGCATCCAGGTACAGGAAGCTCAGAGGTTGCCAATGAAATTCAATCCAAGGGAGAACACCCCAAGGCACATCATAATCAAATTATCAAAAACCAAAGACAAAGAAAGAATACTGAAAGTAACAAGAGAAAAGAAGCACAAAACATTCAATGGAGCCCCAATACATCTCTCAGCAGATTTCTCAGTATAAACCTTACAGGCCAGAAGAGAATGGGATGATATATTCAGGGTGCTAACGGAAAAAGACTATCAGACAAGAATTCTCTATCAGTGAAACTAACCTTCAGATATGAAGGAGAAATGAAATCTTTCCCAGACAAACAGAAGCCAAGGGAATTCATCAACACTAGATCTGCATCACAAGAAATGGTAAAGGGAGTTCTTCAATCTGAAAAAAATGCTGCACTGAGGAGCAACAAGAAAACATTCAAAGGTATATCATTCATTAGTAAAGTAAGTTTACAGACAACCTCAGAATACCCTAATGTTGTAAGGGTGAGGAATAAACCACTTACATCCTTAGTATGAAGACCAAAGAACAAACCTAACAAGACGTTAACATGTACAACAACCATATGAGAGATAGGCAATATTAAAAGATACAACTTGAAATAACAAATTGACAAAAAGTTGGGAGAAGGAGGGAATGATGCCAGAGTGTAAGAGTTGGCTTTGTTTTTTTTCTTTTTTCTTAGTTAAGTGGTTATTATTATAAAATAATCTATTATAACTATAACATGTTTTTCGTAAGCCTCATGGTAACAATAACACAAAAATGTCCAAGAGACATACTAAAAATAAATAGCAAGAAATCAAAATACACTGCTAGAGGAAACCACTCAATCACAAAGGAAGACTGTAAGATTGGAAAAAAGGAAAAATGGATCGACAAAACAACCAGAAAAAAAAAAAAAGGAACGAAATGGCAGTAAAAGTCCCTATGTATCAATAATAACTCTAAATGTAAGTGTATTGAACACTCCAATTAAAAGACACAGACTGGCTCAATGAATTATAAAACAAGAACCAACAATATGCTGCCTACAAGAAACTCCCTTCACCTGTAAAGATACACACCCTCTGAAAGTGGAGGGAGGGAAAAAGATACCTATGCAAATGGAAACCAAAAAAGAGCAGGAGTAGCTATACTTATATCAGATAAATAGACTTCAATCCAAGGAAAGTAAAAATAGATAAGGAAGGTCACTATATAATGATAAGGGATCAATTCAACAAGAGGATATAACAATTCTAAATACATATGCTCCCAACTCTGGAGCACCTCGTTATATACAGCAATTACTATTAGACTCAATGGGAGAAATAGACTCCAACGTAACAATAGTTGGGAATTTAATACCCCACTTTTAACAAAGGACAGATCATCTAGACAGAAAATTAACCAGGGAACACCAGAATTAATCTTTACTTTAGGCTGATTGGACCTAATGAACATATATAGAACATTTCATCCAACAGCTGCAGAATACATATTTTTCTCAGCAGCACATGGAACATTCTCTAGAACAGATCATATGTTAGGTCACAAAACAAGTCTCAGCAAATTAAAAAAAAATTTAAATCATATCAACTACTTTGTCCTACCACAATGGAGTAAAACTAGAAATCAACTACAAAAGGGACACTAGAAATTGTATAAATACATGGAAATTAAACGTTATGCCCCTAAACAATGAATGGGTCAAAGGAGAAATCAAAAAGGAAATTAAAAAATTCCTGGAGACAAATGAAAATAAAAACACAAAATACCAGAACCTATGGGATACAGAGAAAGCAGTTATAAGAGGGAAGTTTATAGCAATAAATACCTACATCAAAAAAAGAGAAAGACTTCAAATAAACAACCTATCATTTTACCTCATGGGGCTGGAAAACAAGAACAAACCAAAACCAAAATCAGTAGAGGGAGAGAAATAATAAAGTCAGAGCAGAAACGAATGAATTAGAGGTTAAAAAAAAATACAAAGGATTGATAAAACAAACAGTTGGTTTTTCAAAAATATAAACAAAATTGAGAAACCATTAGCTAGACTAGCAAAGAGAGAATACTTAAATAAATAAAATCAGAAATGAAAAAGAAGACATTACAATTGATACCACAGAAATACAAAGGATCATAAGAGACTACTATGAACAACTATAAGTGAGAAAACTGGAAATCCTAGAAGAAATAGATAAGTTCCTGGACACACACAACTTACCAAGGTTGAATCATGAAGAACTAGAAAACCTAAACAGACCAATAACAAGTAATGAGATTGATGCATTAATAAAAAGTCTCCCAACAAAGAAACCCCAGGACCAGATGGCTTCACTGCCAAATTCTACTGAACATTTAAAGAAGAACTAATACCAATTATTCTCAAAATCTTCCAAAAAATTGAAGAGGAGGGAATACTTCCAAATTACTTCTATGGGGCCAACATTAACCTCACACCAAAATCAAAAAAAGACACAACAAAAAAAGAAAACTGAATACTAATATCCCTAGTGAACATAGATGCAAAGATATTCCACAAAATACTAGTGAACAAAATCCAACAGCATATTAAAAAGATCATTCACCAAGATCATCCCAGGGATGCAAGGATGTTCAACATATGCAAATAAACATGATACATCACATCAACAGAATGAATGAAAAAACCCCTATGATCATTTCGATAAATGCAGAAGCAACATTAGATAAAATCCAACCCTGCTTCATGAGAAAAATACTCAAGAAATTAGGTACCTCAACACAATAAAAGCCATATACCACAGCTAATATCATACTTAATGGACAACAATTGGAGGCTTTTCCTTAAGGATGCCCACTTTCCTCACTGTTATTCAACACTGTTCTGGAAGTTCCAATAAGTGCAATAAGGCAAGAGAAAAGAATAAACGGGATCCAAATGGAAAGGAGGGAGTCAAATTACCCCTATTTGCAGATGACATGATAACATACATAGAGAACCCTAATTACTCCACCAAAAAATTACTATAATAAATGAATTCAGTATAGTGGCAGGATACAAAATCAACACTCAAAAATCAATAGCCTTCAGATATTCATATAGTGAAATAGCTGAAGAACAAATCAAGACAGTAACCCCATTCACAATAGCTATCAAAAAAAAAATACCTAGGAGTAAATTTAACCAAGGAGATGAAAGACCTTTACAATGGAAACTATAAAACATTTGTGAAAAAAATGGAAGAGGATACAAATAAATGGAAAGATATCCCATTTTCTTGGGTTGGAAGAATTAACATCATCAAAATGTCCACATTACCCAAAGCAATCTACACATTCAACTCAATCCCTGTTAAAATACCAATGACATTCTTCACAGAAATAGAAAAAAACTGTCTTAAAATTTGTATGGAACCAAAAAATGCCCCAAATAGCTAAAGCAATCTTGAACAATAACAACAAAAAAACCAAACAAACTTGGAGGCATAATACTTCTCTACCTCAAAATATGCTATAAAAGCTATAGTAACCAAAATGGCATAGTACTGGCATAAAAATAAACAAATAGACCAATGGAACAGAATGGAGAGCCCAGAAGCAAACCCACAGACTTATAGCCAACTGGCCTTCAACAAAGGTGCCAAGAATATACAGTGGGAAAGGACAGCCGCTTCAATAAAAGGTGCTGGGAAAGCTGGATATTCACAGGCAGAAGATTGAAACTAGTCCCCTATCTCTCACCATACACACAAAAAACTCAAAATGGATTAAGACCTTAATTTAAGACCACAAACTGTGAAACGACTAGAAGAAAAAATAGGGGAAATGCTACATAAAATGGGAGTAGTCAGTGCTTTTTTTGAGCAAGACTACAAAGGCAGAGGCAACTAGAGCAAAAATACACAAATGAGACTACTACAAACTGAAAAGTTTCTGCACAGCAAGGAACACTGTCAACAAAGTGAGCAAAGTGAAGAGACACCCTACAGAATGGGAGAAAGTGTTTGCAGACTACACATCAGACAAGGGACTAACATCCAGAATATATAAGGAAGTTAAACAACAAAAAGACAAATAACCCAATAAAAAAATGGGCAAAGGACCTGAGCAGACATTTCTCAAAAGAAGACGTACAAATGGCCAACAAGCACATGAGGAAATGCTCAAAATTACTAATCAGGGAAATGCAAATTAAAACTCCATTGAGATATTTTCTTACTCCAGTTAGAATGGCTATTATCAACATGACAGAAAATAGCAAAGGTTGGTGAGGATGCAGAGAAAAGGGAACCCTCCTACATTGTTGTTGGGAATGTAAATTGGAACAGCCATTATGGAAAACAGTATGGGTGTTCCTCAGAGAACTAAACATAGATCTACCTTATGACCCAGCTATGCCACTATTGGATATGTACCCAAAGAAAATGAAATCAATATATCAAAAGGACACCTGCACCGCCGTGTTCATTGCAGTGCTGTTCACAACGGTCACAAAGAGATGGAATCAACCTAAATGCCCATGAATGGATGAATGGATTAAAAACTGTGGTGTATATACATAATGGAATGCTATTCAGCTATAAAAAGAAATGATATCCTATCATTTGCAGCAACTTGCATGGAACTAGCAACCATCATGTTAAGTGAAGTCACTCAGGCACAGAAAGACAAACACCACATGATATCACTCATGTGTGGGATCTAAAGAAAAAAAAAGTGGTTCTCATAGAAGTAGAGAGTAGAATAATAGTTACCAGAGGCCAAGAGGGGAGGGAGGTGTGGGGAAGGAGAATCGGGTACAAAACTATGCTCTCTACCCTAAGTGAATCATTGTGCAGCATATGCATGTACTGAAACAACACTGTACCCCACAAATATGTACAAGTAAACGTTGAAGTAAAAAAAAAAAAATCCACTGAGTTTTCTGCATAGATGATCCCAACATCTACAAATAGTTTTACTTCTTCCTTTCCAGTCTGTTTGCATTTATGTATTTATTTATTTATTTTGCCTGCTGGCACTGGTTAAAAACTTCAGTACTATGTTGAATAAAATGGTAAGAGCAGATGACCTTATCTTCTGATTTTAGAGGGAAATCACTCAGTCTTTCACCATTAAGTATGATGTTAACTGTGGGTGTTTTGGTAGATGTTCTTTATCAATTGAGGAAATTTTGTTATTATTCTAGTTTGCTGAAAGGTTTTTTTAAAAAAAATTATTGGAAATGTATATAGGTTTTTTTTTTTTTCGGTGTCTGCTGATATTTTCATGTGATTTTTCTTTTTTAGCTTGTTAATATGGTGAATTATATTGATTTAATTTTGAATCAATCAGTTTCCTGGGAGAAACCCCACTTGGTCATGGTACCCTTTGTATATTTTATATATTACCCTTTTTACATATTGTTGGACTGGATTTGCAAAAATTTTGTTTAGAATTTTTGCATAAATGTTTATGAGGGATATTGATCTGTAGTTTTCTTTTCTTGTAATGTCTGGTTTTGGTATCAAGGTAATGATGGCCTCATAGAAAGAGCTTTGGGAAGTATTCACTCACCAAACTTTCTGGAGGAGTTTGTGTAAAATTGGTATTTCTAACTTAACTTTACCAGTGAAGCTATCTAGGTCTCGAAAAATTTTGGTGGGAAGGTTTTTAAGTATTGATTCTATTTCTTTTTTTATTGAAACATAGCTGATTGTATATATCTGTGGGATACAGTGTTGAATATCAATACCTGTGGGCAATATATGATGCTCAAATCAGGATAATTACTAATTCAACATTATACAACGTAATCATGTTTTGTGGCACTTTACCAATTCTAGCTAGTCCCTCCTCCCTTTCCCCCTTTCCCACTTCCAGTGGCCTCAGTTCTGTTCTCTTCTTTTAAAAGTTCAACATATTATTGTGATTGTTGTATCATTCTTTCTTTTTTCATTTATTTGATTATTATTTTTTTAGCTCCCACTTATGAGTGAGGACGTGTGGTATTTTTCTTTCTGTGTTTGGCTCGTTTCACTGCACGTAATTTTCTCTAAGTTCATCTATGTTGCTATAAGTGGCAGAATTTCATTCTTTTATATGCTGAGTAGTATTCTGTTGTGTGTATATGCCACATCTTCCTTTTCCAGTCATCCCTTGATGGACATTCAGCTTGGTTCCATCTTTTGGCTATTGTAAATAGAGCTGTGATAAACATGGGAGTGCAGGTATCCCTTCAACTTGATGATTTCCATTCCTTTAGGTAAACATCCAGCAGTGGGATTACTGGATCACATGGCAGTTCTAGCTGTAGTTGTTTGAGGAACTTCCATACTATTTTCCATAATGGCTGAACTAATTTACAGTCCAACCAACAGTGTATGAGGGTTCCCCTTTCTCTACATCCTCACCAGCATTTGTTTTTGTCTTTTTGATGATCACCAGTCTAGCAAGGGTGAGCTGATATCTCAATGTGGTTTTGATTTGCATTTCCCTGATGTTTAGTGATGTTGAACATTTTTTCATGTGGCTGTTTGCCATTTGTATATCTTCTTTGAGAAATGCCCGTTTAGCTCCTTTGTCCATTTTGTAATCAAGTTACTTGTTTTTTTACTGTTAAGTTGTTTGAGTTCCTTGCATATACTGGTTATTAATCCCTTGTTGGATGCATAGTTTGCAAATATTTTCTCCCGTTCTGTAAGTTGTCTTTTTGCTGTGTTAGTTGTTTCTTTTGCTGTGCAGAGCTTTTCAATTTGTATAATCGCATTTGTTTATTTTTTCTTTTGTTGCCTGTGCTTTTGGAATCTTATTTAAAGCCTTTGCCCAGTTCTATTCCTGAAGTGTTTCCCCTATGTTTTCTTTCAGTAGTTTTATAGTTTCAGTATAGTTTTACTAGTTTTATAGTTAAAAACTATAATCTTATATCTCATAATCTATATAATCTTATATCTTTTAATATGAGATTAAGAACTCTTATATTTAAGTTTTTAATCCATTTTGAGTTGACTTTGGTATATGATGAGAGGTACAGTTCTAGTTTCATCTTTTCCCCAATGTATGTTCTTCTTGCCTTTGTCAAAGATCAGTTGGCTGTAAGTATGTGGGTTGATTTCTGAGTTCTCTATTCTGTTCCATTGGTCTGAGTGTCTGTTTTTATGCCAGTACCATGCTGTTTTGGTTACTATAGCTTTGTAGTATAATTTGAAGTCAGGTAGTGTAATGCCTCAGCTTTATTATTATTATTTTTTGCTCAGAATTGCTTTGGCTATTCAGAGTCTTTTGTTGTTCCATATGACTTTTAGGATTGTTTTTCTATTTCTGTGAAGAATGTCATTGGTATTTTGATGGGAATTGCATTGAACCTGTAGATCACTTGAGTAGTATGGGCATTTTCACAGTGTTAATTCTTCCAACCCAAGAGCATGGAATATCTTTCCGTCCTTTTGTGTCCTCTTTAATTTCTGTCAGCAGTGATTTGTAGTTATCATTGTAGATATCTTTCACCTCCATGGTTAAATTGTTTCCTAGGCATTTTATTTTTTTTGGTGACTATTGTATAGGGGCTTACTTTCTTCATTTTTTTTATGCTAGTGCATTGTTAGAGTATGAAAATGCTACTGGTTTTTGCATGTGGATGTTGTATCCTGCAACTTTACTGAAACTGTTTATCATCTAAGAGATTTTTTTGTAGGTTCTCTAGATTTTTCCATATGCAGGGACAGTTCATCTTTACCAATCTGAATGCCCTACATTTCTTTCTCTTGTCTGATAACTCTGGCTACTACACCCAATACTATGTTAAGTAGTGGTGAGAGTGAACATCCTTGTCTTGTTCCCATTTTTAAGGAAAAATCTTTTCAGCTTTTCCCCATTCTGGATAATATTGGCAGTGGGTTTCTCATATATGGCTTTTATCATTTTGAGATACATTTCTTCTATGCCTAATTTGCTGAGAGTCTTTATCATGAAGTGGTGTTGAATTTTGTCAAATGCTTTTTCAGCATCTATTGAGATAATCAAAGTTTTTGTCCTGTAGTTTTCTTTTTTTATTGTATCTTTGTCTGCTTTTGGTATCAGGGTGATGCTGGCCTCATAGAATGAATGGTCTGTATTTCAATTTTTTGAAATAGTTTGAAGAGAATTGGTATTAATTCCTCTTTAAATGTTTGGTAGAATTCAGCAGAAATGCCGTATGGTCCTGGGCTGTTCTTTGTTGGGAGATTTCTGATTACGCCTTCAATCTCATTGCTTGTTATCACTCTGTTCAAGTTTTCTATTTCTTCTTGGTTCAGTCTCGGTAATTTATATGTGCCCAGAAATTTATCCACTTCCTCCAGGTTTTTGAATTTTTTGGCATATAGTTGTTTATAATAATCTCTAACGATTCTTTTTATTTCTGTGGTATTGGTTGTAATGTCTCCTTTTTCATTTCTAATTTTTGTTATTTGGGTCTTCTCCCTTCTTTTTTTTTTTTTGGTTACTCTAGCTAATTGTTTGTCTATTTTGTTTATCTTCTCAAAAAACCAACTTTTTGTTTCATTGATCTTTTGTATAGTTTTTGCATCTCTATATCATTTAATTCTGCTCTGATCTTAATTATTTCATTCTCACTGCAAACTTTGGGGTTGGATTGTTCTTGTTTTCCCAGTTCTTTGAAGTGTAGGGTTAGGTTGTTGATTTGAAGTCTTTCTATTCTGTTGATGTAATCATTTATTGCAATAAACTTCCATCTTTGTATTACTTTTTCAGTGTCCCACGTTTTAGTATGATGGGTCTTTATTTTCATTAGTGTCAAGAAATTTTTTGATTTCCTACTTAATTTCTTCTTGGACCCATGTGTTGTTACAGAGCATGTTGTTTAGTTTCCATGTATTTGTATAATTTCCAGAGTTTTCGTGTTACTGATTTCTAGTTTTAATCTGTTGTGGTTTGAAAAGATATTTGAAATGATTTCAATTTAAAAAAATTTGTCTGTAGTTGTTTAATGAAATGTTCTGTAAATGTCTGCCAAACCCAATTGGTCTAAAGTGTAGTTTAAATCCTTGTTTCTCTGTTGATTTGTTGCCTAGATGATCCGTCCAGTGTTGAGAGAGGGGTGTTCAGGTCCCTAACTATCATCGTACTGGGATCTATTTCTTTCTTTAGTGTTTGCTTTATATATCTGGGTGCTCCAGTGTTGGATCCATATATATCTGTGATTGTTAAGTTTTCTTGCTGGATAGATCCCTTTTTCATTATATAGTGGTCTTCTTTGTCTCTTTTTATTGTTTTTGGTTTAAAATCTATTTTATCTGATATAATAATAATACTTCTGCTCATTTTTGGTTTTCATTTGTGGGGCATATCTTTTCCCACCCCTTCACTATGAGTCTGTGTCTGTCTTTACAGGTGAAGTGAGATTCTTGAAGTCAGCATATAGTTGAGTCTAGCTTTTCAATCTAATCAGTCAGTCTGTGTCTTTTGAATGGGGAGTTGAATCCATTTACATTTAGGGTTGTTTCTGAAAGGTATTGTCTTACTCTTGGCATTTTATTGATTTTCTTTTCGATGTTTCTAATATCTTCTCTTCTTTTCTTCCCCTTTTATTGCTTTTTCTTGATGTTTGTTGGCTTTTTGAGGTGGTAAGATATAATTTCTTTCTCTTTCTTGTTTTTTGCTTTTTTGTTCTACTAGTTGTTCTTTTTTGTGTATTCATGGTAGCGATTTTCATTTTTCAGATTCCAGATGCAGGATTCCCTTGTGGATTTCTTGTAGAGCTTGTCATATGGTGGTGATCTCCTGCCATTTTTATTTGTCTGGAAAATATACTATTTCTCTGTCATAGCCTTGCTGGGTATAATATTCTTTGCTGGAATTAAAAATTTTTTTTAGTATTTTGAATATATTGTCCCATTTTATTCTGCTCTGTAGAGTGTCTGTTGAAAAGTGTGCTGTTAGTCTGATGGGACTCCCTTATATGTGGCTTGATGCTTTTCTCTTACTGTTTTTAGGATTCTCTCTTTCTCTGAGCTTTGCCATTTTGACTATAATGTGTCTTGGAGAGGATCTTTTTGGATTGAGTGTTTGGGATCTTTGAGACTCCTGGATTTGAAGGTCTGTGTTTCTTCCTACACCTGGGAAGTTTTCTGTTATTATTTTATTGAATAGGTTTTTCTTGCCTTTTCCTTTCTCCTCCCCTTCTGGAACACCCATGATCCATATGTTTTTGCACTTAAGTTTGTCTACTAGCTCTCTCAGATTTTCTTCAATTTTTTTGATTCTTTTTTTTTGTTTTTGTCCGTCTGGGTTATTTTGAAAAGTCCATCTTCAAGATCAAAAATTCTTTCTTCTGCTTGCTTTAACCTGCTGCTTAAACTCTTGGTTGTGTTTTTTACTTCTTTGAGTGAATTCTTCAGTTCCAGGAGTTTGCTACATTCTTTTTAAAGGTATTAATCTCTTTGTAAATTTCCTCCTTCATATCCTGGATATTTTTTCTCATTTCTTTGTGTTGTATAAGTGAGTATACTCATATCTCACTGAATTTCCTTGATTGTTGCTCAGAATTCCTTTTCAGTCATTTCAAGGGTTTCCCGCTGTATGGGGTCTGGTAGTTGAGAATTTCCGTATTCCTTTGGTGGTGTCACATTTTCTTGTTTTTTCATATTTCTAGTATCTCTATGTTGATGTCTAGTCATCTGGTAGAGCAATTGCTTCTTCTATTACTGTTATTAGTGGGCTTTGAGAAGAGAGACTTTTCCCTCTTTTTCTGGACTCTGCTGGTGACTCTCCTTGTATAAATACAGTCAAGTGGTCAGCAGGCCACCAGCATGGTGGCTGTGGCTTCTGCTGTTATGATAAGCCACACTTGCTATGTCAGTTTCTGTGGTCATGGCTGTGGTAGACCAGCAGCATGGATGTTATTTTGTGGCAGTGGTAGGGGTTGTGGTCCCCATGCATGCTCCTTCTTTCTTTCAGGTGGGAGGCTACCTGTGACTCCTGCTGAGGTCCCCACATGTGCTCTTGCCTTCTTTCAGGCAGGGAGCCACTTGCAGCTCTTGCTGAGGTCCCTGGGCATGCTCTTTCCTTCTGTCTCTATTTCTTTTTTTTTTTTGACCAGTAAGGGGATCAGGGGATCGCAATCCTTGGCTCAGTGTCGTCCACTCCGTGCCCAGCCAGTGAGCACACCAGCCATCCCTATATAGGATCCGAACCTGTGGCCTCAGCACTATCAGCACTGCACTCTCCTGATTGGGCCACGGGGCCGGCCCCTTCTGTCTCTATTTCTTTAATAGATATAAGGTTATCAAGCAGTCAATCTCCTTTTGAGTGAATTTTTGTAAATTGAGAATTAAAGGATTTGTACATTTTACTTAGATTGTCATTTTTTGACATGAACTTGTTTGTAATATTTCCTTATTATCCTTTTAATTCTATAGCATCTGGGGTGATGTCATATCTTTCTTTTCTGTAATTAGCAGTTGGTTTCTCCTTCTTTTTTCCCCCTAATTAGTATAACTAGAGGTTTATCAATTTTATTGAATTTCTCAAAGAACCAGACTGTGGTTTCATTGATTTTCTCTATTTGTTCTCTGTTTTCTATTAATTTGATTTCTGCTTTGATCTTTATTATTTCATTTCTGATGACTTTGAGTTTAATTTGCTTTTCTTTTCTAATTTTATATAGTGGAGCTAATGTAATTGATTTGAGAACTTTCTTTCTTTCTTTCTTTTTTTGTAGTCTAGACATTTAATGCTATAAAAATTTTCCGTAAGTATTGTGTTAGCAGCATCTCACAAATTTTGTTATGTCAGTTTTTAATTTTCATTCAGTTCAAAATACTTTCTATTTTCCTCTTTAATTTTTTGCTTTGACTCATGGATTATTTAGAAGTGGGTTTTACATTTTCAAATATTTGAAGATTTTCCAGATAACTTTCTGTTATTTATTTCTCATTTGATTATGGCCACTGAACACATTTTGTATGATTTGAATACTTTTAAATTTATTGAGTCTTGTTTCATGGCCCCAAACATGATCTTTCATAGTACTATAGGTATAATTAGATATATTGTGTATTTTGCTATTGTTGGGTGGGGTGTTTTTTATAAATATCAACAAGTTCATATTGGTTAATAGTGTTGTCTAGTATATTCTTGCTCATTTTTTATCCCTATTTTATCAATTGTTGAGTATTGAAATATCCAACCATAGATTATATTTGTATATTTCTTTTTGAAATTCTATTAATTTTTGCTTAATGTATTTTAAAGATCTGTTATTTGTTGTATAAACATTTAGATTGTTGTGCCTTCTTGATAAATTGACACCTTTGTCATTATGAAATGTCCTTTTTTTTCTGAAATCTACTTTGTTTGATATTAATATAGCCTTCTCAACTTTGTTTTGGCTAGTGTTAGTATGACATTTATTTCCATTTGTGATGGTGAACTTTATGTGTTGATTTGGCTAGTCTATGGTGCCCAATTGTTTGGTCAAATACTAGTTCAGATGGTGCTGTGAAGGTATTTTGTAGATGTGATTAACAAATGCAATCAGTTGACTTTATGTGAAGCAGATTACCCTCCATTGTAGGTATGGGTTTCATCCAATTAACTGAAGAGCTTAAGAGCAAAAACTGAGGTTTCCTGGAGAAGATATTCTGCTTCAAGATGGCAACATAGAAATCCTGCCTGAGTTTCCATACTGCTGTCCTGCTTTATGGATTTTGGACTTGCCAGCCCCACAATCATGTGAATCAATTTCTTAAAATAAATCAACCTCTCTTTGTGTCTTCATCTATTTTAAAATCTACCTATATCTGTATCTCCTATTTTTTTTTTGTTTCCTGACTGAAGCATCCTTTTAGTTTTAAGCTAACTATGTCTTTATATATCAGGTGTGTTACTTGTAGGCAGAATAGATCGGTTGTGATTTTTTTTTTTTTTAAATCCAAACTGGTGACCTCTGCCTTTTGATTGGGGTGTTTAGAACATTTACATTTAATGTGAATATTGGTATGGTTGGGCTTAA
The DNA here is from genome assembly GCF_000696425.1 of Galeopterus variegatus. Classification (NCBI taxonomy): domain Eukaryota; kingdom Metazoa; phylum Chordata; class Mammalia; order Dermoptera; family Cynocephalidae; genus Galeopterus; species Galeopterus variegatus. The sequence continues at coordinate 22,155 of NW_007729005.1, read as the reverse complement.
GTTTGTGATTTTGCTATTATTCTATTTGTCCCATCTGTTCTTTGTTTCCCTTTCCCTCTTTCTGCATTCTTTAATATTAATTGACTATTTTGTGCAATTTTATTTGATATCTTTTTTTGGAAATTTAGCTACAAGCTATTATTTTGCTATTTTAATAGTTGCTTTAGGGATTATAGTAAAATATGTTTTCTTCTTAATATATAAAGTTGGTAGTGGGTTTCTCAGGGGTTTCTAGCTGCCCAGCCTTGAAGAATAAGCCTCAGAATACTACATATACTGACAAACTAGCAGGATTTTTGAGTAAACAAGATACATCAATGAAAGAAATGTGTAATTACAACTTTTTCAGGAAAAAAGGACTTTGAATATTGAGAAATTGATGTAGTAGGAATAGAGAATGGAAAGATGAGAAAGACTAGAGGATGCTTAAAGAAAAGCAAATATTTATAAATCAATGTGATAAATGTAATTGCAACCAAGTATTTCAATATGAGTAGTTCACAGAAAAATATAATTAAAAGATAATACAAATCTTTCTGTGAACTTTTTTTTTTTTTTGCATTTGGTCAGTACTGGGATTGAACCCTGAACCTTGGTGTCATCAGCACCATGCTCTAACCTACTGAGCTAACTAGCCATCCCTTCCATATTTTTGAAGACCCCTTGTATATAGTCCCACTGACAAAAATACTCAACTTCCCGTGATTTTTGACTCTAGATTGTTTAATATCATGTGGAAACATCCTCACTAAATTTTTCAGAAATCCCAAATGTAATATCCTGTCTGCAGTGAGTGAGAAATATAGTTTGCTCCTAGCGTCACAACTGATTGCATCAGGGTTTGACCTCTGGCACTATCTGAGGCAACAATATTTTCTCTCTGAGTAATTGGGGTACAGTATATTGAGGTATTTGGATGCTTTAATAGAAAGGACACTTATGTAAAGACCTTCTTGTCTAATGGTGTGGATCCCCATAACATATACAGAAGGCCCACACACAGAAAAATAACTAAATACACAAGAAAACCAGTCATGGTGAATGAGAATCAGCAAAAACAACAAAATGCAAAATCAGACCAATGGATCTTGAAATCATCAGATACAGAAAATATAAAGAAGAATGCTAAATATATTTAAAGAAATAAAAGAAGAAATTAAAAATAAGAATACTGAATGAGAGATTATAAAAAAATGACCAGAAGAACTTTTAAAAAATTTTATTGATTATGGGCTGGCCCGGTGGCGCACTGCTACAGTGCGCCGCTTGGGAAGCATGGCGGCGCTCCCACCGAGGGTTCGGATCCCACATACAGACCGGTTCCCGCTCACTGGCTGAGCGAGGGGCGGGCGCAGCGCCGAGGGTTGCGATCCCGTTGCCGGTCCCGGTCCAGTACGGGCGCGACACTGAGGGTTGCAGTCTGTTGCCGGACATGAAAAAAAAAAAAATTTTATTGATTATACATATTCATGGGGTACAAAGCTGACCATTGCCACCTGTGCCCAAGATGTGACGGTCAGATCAATACTGTTAGCATGCCCACTAATACAAATTGTGGTTATTCCCATGTCCCCCACCCAATTAATACCTGATCTCCTTCCCCCCGCCCTCTGCAACCCTAGGTATGCTCTCTCCCTCTGCAAGTCCAATACACCACGATGGTCTTTCTTTTCTTCCTTCTTTTTATCTTAGCTCCCACTTATGAGTGAGGACAATGTAGTATATTTCCCTCCATGCCTGGCTTATTTCACATAACATAATTTTCTCCAAGCTCATCCATGTTGCTGCAAATGGCAGAATTTCATTCTTTTTTATAGCAGAGTAGTATTCTGTGGTGTACATATACAACATTGTCCTTATCCAGTTATCTGTTGATGGACATTTAAGTTGTTTCCACACTTGGCTATTGTAAATAGAGCTGTAATGAACATGGGAGTGTAAGTGTCCCTTTGACATGATGATTTCCATTCCTTTGAGTATATACTTAGAAGCAGGATTTCTGTATTATATGGTACCTCAGCTGGAGAAAGGTACCTCCCAGGATACCTGACGCCAGTGAAAGAATTGTCTACTTTATAATCCTCTGATTTTTAAATGATTCCCACCTATCTCTGTGGAAAAATAATAGTTAATAATAGTTAGCTAACACTCACTGGGTACCAGGCACATCCCATACCTGTAATGTAATTTGCATAATTTTGTGAGGGTGATATTATTCTAATCCTCACTTAACAGATGAGGAAAGTGAGGCACAGACAGCCTTCATAACATAGAGGGTCCATGATCATGGACCAGTGTAGATAATAACTAATGGCAAGTGTAGATAATAGGAAATTCATTGCTGTTCCCTTTCATCATACACTTTTGCACAATAATGAGATCACCTAAAGACGCATTTCTCAGAACATATCCCTGTGTGATGCATGACTGTACTTGCACCCTCTTAACATTCTATTGGCCAAAGTAAGTCACGTGGCCAAGCATAGATTCAAGGAGAGGAGAAACAGACTCTACCTATTATGTAGAAGGAATTGCAAAGTCCCAGGACAAAGGGAATTGCTGCACAGAGAGGTGAAGAATTGGTGCCACGAATTCATTCAACCTAAGAGTATAAAAGAAATACTAGAAGAACTAAGCAAAGTAATATGATCTACTAAAATTTGATGGTGGAATAAAGGGAAGGGGGGGATAGAAAGTGAGAAGAAGTAGAATTAGGAGTGATATTGGGCCGGCCCGGTGGCGCACTGCTACAGTGTGCCGCTTGGGAACGCGGCAGCGCTCCCGCTGAGGGTTCAGATCCCACATACAGACCGGTTCCCGCTCACTGGCTGAGCGAGGTGCGGGCGCAGCACCGAGGGTTACGATCCCGTTGCCGGTCCCGGTCCGGTACGGGCGCGACACTGAGGGTTGCGATCCGTTGCCAGACACGAAAAAAAAAAAAAGACAAAAAAAAAAAAAAGAATTAGGAGTGATATTAAAAATGTTATTTAATGACCATGGGCTCCCACCAATCAGAATGGCAATTGGCCATTGTTGGAGTAGGATTCTGGGAGGTCATCTGCTGTGCCAGGCATTGATCCTTCTGCTGTGTGGGGAGAATTGAGGGTCCCAGAAGAGGTGTCAGGGTAATGTGAGTGACAAGGAGGCACTTTGGAGCCTATTATGACAGTACAAGTATATCAGTATCTGAGCCCCCATTATAGCTGTATCAGTGAGAGACAATATACACATTGACAATGGCCAGACCTTATATAAAAAATAGAACTCTGACCACAATCTTCAGCAAGCATCCCAGGAAATCAATACACTATCTATGGTAAGCAGGCTGGGAAACCAAACAACCCCTGTAACAACTGGCCCTAAAATGACCAGGACTTCATTAATAACGGATAGTTTTCCTTAGTTTTGTCCCCACTTGCAACTTAGGACTAACCAAATATGCACCCCTAACCAGTCACGTGGGATGCCCTGATTCTAATTAGCTCACCTACAGCTTCCCCATGCCAACAGCCTCTGAGCAGGGCAGCTTTTGAGTTTCCACTGGCTCCCTTGCTATCACAAGCTCTGAATAAGTAGGTGTTGCCTGTTCTCATTTGGTTGCTCTTCATTTACTTCCACAGCCGTGTATCTGTCTGAATACCACTCCTGAAAGGAAGCGTGCTAATGTCATCATCACTTATCATGGGGAGTATGTAGATTCTAAAGAGGTGAAGGGTTAAGGTGAAAGTGATAAAGAATATGGTATATTACATACAGTTATAGTTATTTTATCAGATATTTTCAGCTACAAGTTACAGAAAAAAAACCACTTTATTTTTTTAATAAAGAGGTTTTTTTTCTTCGCAAGAGCATCTACTTTTTCCCATGTGCTTTTTTCAGATCAGTGAGGAAAACCTTTCTTCTCATACCTTTTTTTCCTGTCTCAGTTGGCCAAAAGGGACTGGGAAGAGAAATGGGACCTTCTGGCTTGGCTGAAACCAATGTTTGAACCCCAGTTACGCAACTGGGTTTGGAAAAAAAGGTTCAATTTACAGTAGCAGCAAATAAATAAAATACTCTGAAAAAAACTTAACAAGAAATGTGGAAACCTCATAAAAAGAAAAATTTTAAATGCTGTTGAGGGACACGAGAGGAATAAATGGAAAGGCATACTTTGTTCTCGGACATGAAGACTCAATTTCACAAACACATCACTTTCACAAATCAGTCTATAAATTTAATGTAACTTCAATGGAAGTGCCAAAAGATGTTTTAAATCAGACAGACTCGTTCTAATGTTTGGATGGAAAAGGAGACGTAAAAGAATAGCCAGAAAAAATTCTAAAATTTGAAAACTGACTTTTTCTACAAGAAGGGCAGTTGGCAGTACTGGGAATCAATTGTCCCTCCACTAAACAGAATTAGCATGAGTATGGAAAAGTATTATTTGCATCGCACTGTATTATCTATAGTTTACAAAGTAAAATAGCTCAAAGACATGGAAAGGCTGAGATAACCTGGATGGGCAAGCTAGGCAAAACACCCACTATCACTTTTTGTCTATTTCCAAGCTTTCACATTTTTTTCTGACAGTTTTCCCCAACCCCACCTTGTAGTTATAAAAATCTCAAAAAACAGAGAAAAGACTATTTTGATCACAAAATAAGCCTGACTCATTAGATTTGGCTTGATTATTTATTATAGGTGAAGCAAGAGGGTTAATTTACTGTACAGGTCTCCTTAAATTTGCTTTGTCAAATCAAGAGCCATACAGTATTGAAAAATTACAAAATTAATTTCTGTTTGTAAGTTTTTAAAAGGAATCTTAGATTGGACTTTGAAAAGCCTCTTCTATTTGTGATCTCAAAGCTAGGAAACCCAATCCAATAAACTCCAGTAGATATCACCTGCAATATTCATACATTTGTGAGAATTCCTTTCTTCTTGAGTTCCCCAAATAGCCTAAGGCTCCTGGCCCATTCAGGAAGAGACCTTCTTAACAACTGTAAGGCTGAGATCCTGTAAATCAGGGATCAACCATACAGTTTTCCTGAGAAGGGTTTGTAGGTACTACCTCCATAAGTAAAATTAACCTTAGTTCTTTAAAAATGGTTTGTATTGCCTGGTGAAATAAGCATAATTTTCAAACATGACACTCCAGGCAAGGCCTTGGTTATATAATTGATTTATCCAATTAAATCTTGGTAAAATGGAGGAAAAATTCTTACTGTACCTATGTAAGTAACTACATTGCCATAAAAAAGTAAGAGTTCATGAATTCTAGGGGAGAAGGGGTCAGTGAGAATCATTTAAGAATGTTTCATTTTAGTTTATAAAAGCAGAGTTGGCAAATTGTTGTGGATTGCAGATAGTCTAATAGGAAAGAGAAAGGCCTTCCTTATATATCCAGAAAACATGACATAAACACAACACCAACAATATTCCAAACAGATAGCCACAATAAAATTTCCCTAATCAGTTCGTATATTCATATATGATTAACTCTTGTTCTGCTGGATCTTGGATTAGGAGTCTCATAAAGCCATTTGCTCCTGAAGTGATAAGTGTCCTAGAAATCCTGACTCAGCCCTTGGTATGGTCTGAAAGATGTCTAAGTGATGTCAGCTCATCTTTAAGCTGTCAATAGTCTGAAGTAGCTGGAACTATCCTTTTTCTTGATGCTATGAGACTGTTCTTGTTGAAGACACAAACTTTGGCCTGTAGATTATAGCAGTGGATTTAGGCAGGCATCAGAGTAAAACAAAAACTCTCTGTAGATGACAGAGACTAAATAGCGATGATTAATCTACTGCTGATAATTTTCAAATTTGCAAAAGGGCCCGGAGACAAGGGCTGGAGGGTCTCAAGCCCCACCTCTGCCCACCACAACCAGGCAAGCAATGGAGCCAGATGTCCAGGGTCCTGAGATGGGAGCCAAGGGCCAGTCCCTACTCCAACAACATCTTAGAATGTACTATAAGCCATGTGTGTTTCTTTGGGGTGTGTGACTTATCTGCTCATGCCCTTCATCAAATTTCTGCTTAGATTTTCTTAATTCATTAAAATTTTTTTTTATTGAATTGGAATTGATTATACATATTCTTGGGGTTCAACGTTGAGGTATGTTGATCAAATCAATATTATTAGCATATATATTGTTACAAATCATAATTCATTAAAATTTTTTTTTATTGAATTGGAATTGATTATACATATTCTTGGGGTTCAACGTTGAGGTATGTTGATCAAATCAATATTATTAGCATATATATTGTTACAAATCATACTTATTCTTTAAGCCCCTTGTCCAATCTCACTCCATCCCCCTCTAATTACCCTAGATTTCTTCTCTCCTTCTGAAAGGATAATGGTTTGTTGATTTGTTGCCTAGATGATCTGTTTAATGCTGAGAGGTGTGATCAGGTCTCCCAATATTATCATAGAGCAGATGTTTCTTCTGTCATTCTGGAATGGGCTTTGTGGAGAGAGACATCCTCTTCTTTTGTTTATCTCTGCTGGTGACTCTCCTTGTGTCATCCACCGTCAGTGGCTGGTGGATGATCTGTGTGGTGGTTGTGGTGTCTAGCTGCTCTCGTGGCAGCCATGGTTATTGTGGTGGCTGTGGTGGGCCACCCACATGGAGGCGATGTTTTTGGCATGCTCCTTGGCACTGGCAGTGTGACTGGTTGTGGGAGGGGGGTCCAGTCCCCAGCTCCATTTCTCAGGTCCCTGGCTGGGCCACGAGGTGCTGGCATGGTGTGCCTGGTTGAGGGGAGGGGGTCTGGTCCCTGGCTCCATGACTTGGGTCCCTGGGTGGGCCCCAAGGTGCTGGCACAGTGTGCCTGTTTGTGGGAGGGGGGTCCGGTCCCCTTCTCCGTACGAGGTGCTGGTGGTGTGCCAGGTTGTGGGAAGTGGGTCTGGTTCCTGGCTCTATCCCTTGGGTCCCTGGGTGATCCTTGAGGCACTGGCACTGTGCCTGGTTGTCGAGGGGGGGGGGTCCAGTCCTCGGCTCCATCTCTCAGGTCCCCAGGTGGGCCATGAGGTGCTGGCATGGTGTTCCTGGTTGAGGGGAGGGTGGTCTGGTCCCCAGATCCATACCTCGGGTCCCTGGGCAGGCCCCAAGGTGCTGGCATGGTGTGCCTGTTTGTGTGTGGGGGAGGTCCAGTCCCCTTCTCCAAACGAGGCACTGGCAGTGTGCCTGGTTGAGGAGAGGGGGGTCTGGTCCCCGGCTCCATGCCTCACATCTCTGGGCAAACCTGAGGTGCTGGCAGTGTGTCTGAGCCAAAACTAAGTTTTTTGTCCTTTGCTTAGTTCTAAAGTGGGGGAACTTCCTGTTGGGACCAGTTCTTGAGTTCTGTGGTTGAGCTAAATTGCTGTTCTTCTGCTGATTCCCTAGGGAAGGCTTTTTGTGCAGCTCAGGTTTTGATGGTTGACTTTATAATTACTTCTGGCTCTCCAGAGACTCAGTGCACCTGGGTTGTGTAGAAACTCTGATCTGGGCCTGAGTCTTTTCATCAAACTGCACCCCATGCAATTCTGTATTCCTGACCAGTCTCCTCTGAGTGGTCCTACACTGATTGGGGTACAGATCAGCTGTCCTTGATGTACCCCAGTGGGCCCATCTCTCCCCCTGCCCATGCTGCAAACACTTCCTATGGGACAGGCCATGCACCAGTCCCTTGGGATGACTCACCGGCCTCTGAGTGGCTCCTTTTCTTCAATTGTTGTGGTTCCTCGCTCCTATGTGGGTCCATGGGAGCCCTATTAGTGGTCTTGCTGGCCCAAGGGCCACAAAGGCCCTCTTCTCCCCTGCCACCTCCAAGTAACTCCATCTGAAGGGCACAGCTGTGGCTTCTGCTGGCTCATGCTCCATGTGCTCAGCAGCTCCAGCCTTAAAGCGGCCATGGCACCAAATAGTCAGAGCAGTTTTTTCTTTCTCTCATTGTGTCTTCTCCTGCCTTCATGTACTCTGTAGGTCTCTCCTCCTCTTCCCCTGAGTTCTAGCAGTCCCAGCTTGGCTGTTGTTGCTTTTTTATATAGTTGTAAAGTGGTTGATTTCTGGGAGAGAGTGATGCTGGGGACGTCTATTCTGTCATCTTTTCTGGAACTTTAATTCATTTTTAAGAGTTTTTTTTTGCACTAAGGATGTAAATCTTTAAGTGTTAAATTTGTTCCTTATCAATTGACTTTAAATTCAATTTGTGATGTTTGCCTTCATATCTATGTTGGGAAAATAATTTTCTATCTAAATGCTAAATAAAAAACATTTGCAAAAGGCCTGATGTGGGTTCACAATGGGTTGCAAACAAAGCCAGTTAAAAAACTTAGAAAAAGTCTCTAAGAATAATGGTTAAGCCTCTTTTTAAACATTTCAGTGACTGTTACATTTATTTTATAAAAATGGATGGTTATAATTTTCATTGAGGAAAGAGTCTTAGGATAAAACATATAATACTCATAATCATCAGACATAATTTATTTAATATACCAAGAATATACTAAGAATATTGAGAATCTATAAGTCTGGAATGGAGTCTAGACATATGTATATTTTTTTCTTTTATATAACTCCATGGGTAAAACTGATGTGTATTCCAGTTGAGAGCTACTGGCCCAGACGATGCTATATTCAAAGTAAAGAAGTAAGGTTGTAGCCAATCAATGTTTTAAATGATAAGTGAAATAATCACTGATCATACTCTACTGTTGTTGCCTAAATTCATCAGGCAGAGCTATGCCAGAACTCTCATAAATACAGGAAAACTAGACAGAATCATTTCAGACATTTGATCAGTGTTTTTTTCCCTGAGGTTAAAATAAATTATGGCAAGTGACAAATCTCTAGGGAATTTCCACAAAGCATACAATTTCTGAATATTTATACTAATAACAAGTTGCTATAAAAATTTAACTTAAAGAAGGCATCTCTTCTGATCTGACAACTTTTTGCATGAAATTTTGCATTAGTAATGGGTCAAATAAACCAAATTATTTATATTATCTGTCTTTTATTAAGGTAAAAGGATAAATTTTTGTGATTTTTCAAGGTCTTTCTGGGAAATTTCAAATATAGGGTTAGGTCCAAAAGATATTTATTTAAATATTTATTTAAATATTTAAATTCCCAAATCAGATTCTAAATAATTATTTATTTACCATATTTAGAATCTGATTTGGGGAAGGTAAAAATCAACAAGTTGGCAGGTAAGATTTAAATACTTGATGGAGATAACATTAGGATGCCTGAGAAACAATACTTGGTAACCTATTTAATGAAAGTTACAATAAGACATTTAAAATAAGCATGAAAGATAACATGATGGGAAAGAGCATTAGCTCTCTGTTTCACGAGTGAGGAAACTTTTGTCAGGAACTGTGAAAAGTCTAAGATTTTACCCTACTTGCCGACTAACAAGTTATCCTGCCACAGTTTCACAGATGCTGGTAGAAGACACGATACTCATGGGTCAGAGTCAAAGGACTTCATTACAGCATGAGCTTCATGTTCACGTTGGCTTATCTTGTCCCCCTCCTCCCCCAAGTCCATGTGGGTGATGCAAAGAGACCCAGTGAGAGCTGCACACACAGTTGGTTTGTGTCACAGCTATGGAGCCCTGGGCTTAGGGAACCTGAATACTTTATAATGAGCTGCAAGCAAACTTGCCTGACCTTTGCCCTGGAGGAAGACTTGCCATTTGTTTCTGAGGGAGACATGATGTCTACTATTAGTCTAAAAGATAGTCTGGAACAAACGGTTTTTAGTGCCTCTGCATTCAAGATGGACAGAAACACAGGCAACCACGGACAGTTTTTCTTCAACATCTTTGTTTCTACCTTTTTTCCCTCAAATAATTAAGGGTACAAAAAGTCAACATAAGGCATAGAAAATTATTCTGGTAAACACAGATTCCTTGCATTCTAAGCAGATTACACAGAAGGTTAAAAAATAACCTTTTGGCTAAAGGCAATAATCAGTAACCAAGGAAGCAAATGCATCAAAATTATATGAAGTTTGCTGAGGTTTTAACTTACTTCATATCTCCTTTTCAGATTCTGGTATTATAAAGCAAGAGAAGCAAAATTCAGTGACAAAATTTTGTCCTTTATTATGCTTTTTTATATTCTGGAGCAAACTGACACTTTAGAACAGATCTCATTGTTTCTTGAGGTCAAAACTAACTTCATAATGATATTAAAGTGTTAAAGTGTTATTTTTGTTAGCACGCAATGTGTTCATCATTCCTTTCTTTCTATAAACTATTAAATGTTTAAATTTTCTCAATTTTAATTTCCAATGTGGTAAATATTGATAGTTATAGCCCATGGAAATAAAAGCTCCTTGGAGGAGGTGAAAGAGCTCTACAATGAGAACTACAAAACACTTCTGAAAGAAATTAAAGAGGACAAAAAAAGGTGCAAAGACATACCATGTTCTTGGATGGGAAGAAGTAACATCATGAAAATGCCTATTTTACCCAAAGCAATCTATATATTCAATGCAATCCCCATCAAAATACCAATGACATTCTTCATGGAAATAGAAAAAAAACAATGCAAACATTCATATAGAACAACAAAAGATCCTGAATAGCTAAAGCAAACCTAAGCAAAAAAAAAAAAAAAAAAAAAAG
>NW_007729005.1:0-11268 GCF_000696425.1 Galeopterus variegatus | reverse complement strand
AAAAAAAAAAAAAAAAAAAAAAAAAAAAGCCAGAGGCATAACATTACCCAACTTCAAATTATATTACAAAGGTATTGTAATCAAAACAGCATGGTACTGGCATAAAAACAGACACTGGGACCAATGGAACAGAATAGAAAACCCAGGAATCAACCCACATATGTACAGCCAACTGATCTTTGACAAAGGCAGCAAGAACATACATTGGGGAAAAGACTGCCTCTTCAATAAATGATGCTGGGAAAATTGGACATCCATATGCAGAAAAATGAAACTGGACCTGTACCTCTCACCATATACCTAAATCAACTCACAATGGATTAAAGACTTAAATATAAGACCTGAAACCATAAAATTACTAAAGGAAAATATAGGAGAAACACTCCAGGTAGTAGGACTAGGCAAAGACTTTATAAATAAGACCCCAAAAGCACAAGCAACAAATGAAAAAATAAATAAATGGGATCATATCAAACTAAAAAGCTTCTACACAGCAAAGGAAATAATCAACAGAGCAGAAAGACAACCGATGGAATGGGAGAAAATATTTGCAAAGTATGCATATGACAAGGGATTAATATCCAGAATATACAATGAACTCAAACAACTATACAGTAAAAAAACAAATAATTCAATTAAAACATAGGCATAGGAAATGAATAGACGTTTTTCTTTTCTTTTTTTTTTTCCTTTTTGTCTTTTTTCGTGTCCGGCAACGGATCGCAACCCTCAGTGTCGCGCCCGTACCGGACCGGGACCGGCAACGGGATCGCAACCCTTGGTGTTGCGGCCACACCTCGCTCAGCCAGTGAGCGGGAACTGGTCTGTATGTGGGATCCGAACCCTCGGCGGGAGCACTGCCATGCTCCCAAGCGGCGCACTGTAGCAGTGCGCCACCGGGCCGGCCCTGAATAGACGTTTTTCAAAGGAAGACATACAAATAGCCAACAGGTACATGAAAAAATGCTCAGTATCACTACTCATCAGAGAAATGCAAATCAAAACCACACTGAGATATCATCTCACTCTGGTTAGACTGGCTATTATTAAAAAGACCTAGAATAACAAATGCTGGTGAGGATGTGGAGAAAGGGGAACTCTTCTACACTGTTGGTGGGACTGTAAATTAGCACGGTTAGTATGGAAAACAATATGGAGGTTCTTCAAAGAACTACAGATAGAGCTACCATATGATCCAGTAATCCCACTACTGGGTATATATCCAAAGGAATGGAAATCATCATGTCGAAGGGATACCTGCACTCCCATGTTCATTGCAGCTCTATTTACAATAGCCAAGATATGGAATGAACCTAAGTGTCCATTGATGGATGAAAGGATAAAGAAAAGGTGGTATATATACACAATGGAGTACTACTCAGCCACGAGAAAGAATGAAATTTTGCCATTTGAAGCACCATGGATGAGTCTGGAGATAATTTTGTTAAGTGAAATAAGCCAAACTAGGAAAGAGACTACCACATGTTCTCACTTATAATTGGGTGCTAAGAAAGAAAGAGAGAGAGAGAGAGAGAGAGAGAGAGAGAGAGAGAGAAAAGACCACAACAATTCATTGAGCTTTCAGAAGGAGAGAACAAACCTAAAGTTACCAGAGATGGGGGGAGGTAGGGAGTTTAAAGAGGGACAGGTCAGGTAAAGGGCATAAAGAAAATCATGATTTGTAATAATGAATATGGTAATAATTAAAAAAACATAAAAATTTATATAAATAATATTAGAAAAATAAATAAATATTAAAAAAAGAAAAGCTCCTTGGGGTACTAAGAGTGTAAAGAGGTCTGGAGACCCAAGAGATTGAGAAATTGCTTTAAGGAAAACCGACACCTTTTTTCCTTGATAAAACAAAAGCAAATACACAGTTGAATTTTTCTGTCACTATTTTTCCTTGTGTGGTTACAAACACTCATATTAATTATAACAGTTAACCAAAGTAACTAATTTTTATTTCACAGAGAAAATGAGGCTAGGGAGTAGATAACTGAGACCTGTCTGTAATATACAGCATTTTAGCAGACTAGTAAAGCTAATAACACAACCTTCTGCAGCCACCACATCCCTTTTACACCTTCTTAAAATGGCAAAGATAAATTTTCATACCTTCTTAAAATGGCAAAGATATATACTTTCTAAAGTATTTGAGAATAAGAAGCAAAAGTATATAATCTTAAAATTATGCTTAGTAATCAATATTTTAGTATTTTTTCTTACTTAGAAATTATTTAAGTACCTAATGATGATCTTTGAATTATTTCAAGTTAATATCAATGCAAAGTTTTAAATTAACTAAAGATCTTGGAAATTAACTTCAAGCTGACTTTCTATAAAGCTTAATTACTGTTGGAATAAAATTGGTCAGAATGATTCAATTTAGCTGAACAAAAATTTACATTTTTTTCATTATCTTAAATATCATATAGAAGAAATGTTAGCTTATTTGATCAATAAAACTGTATAAGTTTAGGAAAAGACATACCCAGGTAAAATTAAAAGTACACTTGAATTATATTAAACATGGATAAGTCACAGAAAACAGCTATTTTTATTGAACCAAAACTAAACTAGTCTTGTTTGCCAAAGACTTACCTTAATTATGTGAACTTGGATTCTTATTTCTGAGTTAGTTTTTGTAAGAGTAATTTAAGTTTAGCATATTTAAAGTATTTGAAGTTCAATTTCTTTATTTTCTGGGAATCTTAGGAATGTCTCATTTATATAAGCACTTATTTCATGTGTAAATTAATCAGAACAGAGCTCATTTAATTTAAGAGACTTCATAATCTAATTTATTGATACTCCTGGGAGATAGAAAGTCATCATCCAGTCACAAAGAGATACAACCATTTGTGAATTGTGTTACATGGATGTACATACATATAGAGTTTAAAGCTTCAGTCTGTAATTTCAGCCACAGGTCAAGAGTTCACACAGAAAAACCAAAATACCCTGGGCTAGATATCAAAGAACTGTTCTTCCTGGTAAGCATAAAATTTTTGATTGGTTTGAGCTCAAAACAGATAAGTAGATAAAGAAACAAAAAAGACTAATCCAATTCTGTCTTCACTTGAAGTAAAAATAAATATCTGCAATCTATTAATCCAGTTACACATTAAAACCAAATTCCTAATCTTTGCTGACACCAATTGGAAGTAATTTATCAACCATAAAGGAAACACACACACACACACACACACACACACACACACACACACACACACACACACACACTGAGTAAAAAAGCAAAAATACAATAGAGGAATGGAGAGTCAGCAAAGTCAAAGTTCTTTTGTCACGGCATTCATCTCTGGGAGTTAAGAAAATATGTGCCTGAACTCAAGCCACCCTTTGGGTGTACTTTCCTGGAAATGTATCTTACTTGCCTCTGTCAAGTGAATTCATTGTGCATTCTGGTGGGAAACCTCCAAAAAGATAATTAAAAAAATAAAGTCATGACTCCAAATGTAAAATAAACATGTATCAAAGATTTTATTCAATCCATTTATTATTGAACGAACAAGTAAAATGCAATAACCAGTTAATTTCCAGTAATTAAAAAACTCAAAATTCATAATGGAGTGTGAGTTAGGTTATTTATGACCATATTTGAGCTGATGGCTAGGGAAATGGAATGCTCTGATTGTCTATGTTTGGTTCTATGCCCGCAGATGGATGGAGCATGAGAGAGGGATGGTTTCCCTGCAAAAAATTGGGGTGTTGCTACTGACAATAAGGAAGGAGTATGGATACCGGTCAGACAAAAACAACAGCTGTCCAATCTATTGGCAGCAGTGTTTGTCTGGGTAAGAGAAAGACTAGAAATGAGGAACCAAATTTGTTTACTTCAATAAATCACCTGAAAATAGAGAGTTTGTTAAGAGAAATATTGTAGATGTAGAATTGACTGAACTCGGCATACTAGTCTGTTTTCTTGAAACTAGGTAATTTATAAGAAAATGAAATTTATTTTTTACAGTTTTGGAGGAAGTCCAAGGTCCAGGGGGTGCATCTGATGATGTCTTTCTTCTTGAGGGGACTTTCTTCTTGAGGGGACTTTCTACAGAGACCTGTGGCGATGCAGAATATCACATGGTGAGAACAGCGAGAGCATTGCTTAACGTTCTCTCTTGCTCTCCTTATAAAGCCACCAGTCCACACCCATGATAACTCATTAAACCATTAACTCTTTACTCCATGAATGGATTTATGCATTAATGAGAGCACAGCCCACATGATCCAATCACCTCTTACAGGCCCTACCTTTCAACATTGCCACGCTGGGGATTAATCTTCCACACGAGCTTTGGAGGGGCAAACATTCAACTTATATCACTTGGGAAAGGGTTAATAAAGGAGTCAGAAAGTCTTCTAGCCTGTGGGCCTGGGATGATGATGGGAGTTATAATAAAAATGAAGGACACAAAGGAAGAGCAGAAGAGGGAGGACAAGATGGTAAGTGTAGTCCACTTACTGGGACTTCCTTATTTTCTTAGGTTTAGTCAAAGAAGCTAATAAAGAAGGAAAAGGCGTGAGAAAAAAGAAGAGATAATTGATGGGACAAGAGCTACTTAGAGGTGGGATAGAGTGAGAACAAGAATATGGATGGAAGGGTTGGTGTTGCACATGGCTTGGTCTGCTCTTTCTCCAGAAACAAAAGGGAATGGACCGAGGGTAGCTAAAGCTATTGAAACATTTTGAAATAGAAGGGAGGAGAACTGAGGAAGTTCATGCAGGTTGACTTCAAATCAGTAAGAGGAGGAGACAGAGGTGGATTTACCACGAAGCTAATGAAACTTAGTGCTTTAGAACCTTTGATTTTCATGGGTCGCTCCATTTCCTAGCATTGTGTTCATATAGTCACGTGTCATTATAAAATTTGCAAAAGTAAGATATTTAAACTTCAATTGATTAAGATTGCTGTCTTTTTCCACTCTGATTTCCAATTTGTCACACTTATCCTTCATGTGTGTTGGCAATGGAGTGGTGAGGTCATTTTTAGGATCTGGCTAAGGGGAAGTTGAATTGGGGATATATTTAATTTGGGTTTCGTGGGATACATTTATTTTATTTTCAGTCACTTCTGTGTATAGTTAAATAATTTCTAGCCATCCTGGTATAGGAATGGCTTCCACTAATACTCTGCTGCCCACTGAACTGACTTAACCTCATGTCATGACATGAAGGTAAAGGGGTAGATGTCATACATAAGATGAACCTTTTCTGCAGTGCCTTGCATCAGAAATGTGTGGATAGTGGAGGAGAACAAGGCTTGGAAAATAGGAATCCAAGAGCTAATTTGTGGGAACTTCTTCCAAATCTTATTGCTTAATAACAGAGGTTTTTCTAAATTTGGCAGTGATCCTAAAAATTTACATGACATTACCAATAACAGAATTTGGAAATTGAAAGAAATTTTTCTAAAATATTATTTTAAAAAACCTACAAATTTTGATCAACCATTGTATTAGTCAGAATTCTCAAAAGAAACAGAACCAACTAGATATACCTATACAGAAAGGGATTTATTGTGATGAATTGGCTCACACAATTATGGAGGCTGAGAAGTTCCACAATCTGCTGTTTACAAACTGGAGACCTGGGAAAGGTAGTGGTATAATTCAGTCTGAGACTGAAGGCCTGAGAAACAAAGTCGCCAATGGTGTAAATCTCAGTCTGAGGGATAGAGAAGGTGAGAGAGGCACCAGCTCAAGAAGGCAGACAGGAAGCAAAAAGGGTTAGATTCTTCCTTCCTATGCCTTTTGTTCTATTCGGGCCCTCAGTGGGTTGGGTGATGCCTGTGCACATTGGGGAGGGCAGTCTACTTTACTGAGTCCACCATTCAAATGCTAATCCCATCCAGAAACATCCTCACAGGCACACCCGGAAATAATGTTTAGCTAAGTATCTGGGCACCCCACGACCCAGTCAGGTTGACACATAAAATTAACCATCACGATCATGCTAGGAGAAAGAGTGAATTATTTTTCTGTTCTCTCCATAGAAAATTATGTTATAAAGACATTGTCATATAAAGAGATGATTAAAGAGTTTACAGGCAAAAAAATTGTAAGAAAAACTACTGTAGAGGTATATCAGGGCATTGATTACTAAAAACATTATGTAGTGTAATAATGTTGTGGTATTTGCCAGCTTTAATAAATGTTTGCTTTGTTGTTATTTCTTATGAATACAAAATTTTTATTCATTGTTTTGTACTCTTTTCCTTAAAGAACCCCTATTCCTAAATTGCATAATCTTCGGGCTTCACGGAACCTCCCAATAGGAGGCTATGTCATTTGTGGATTTGGAGGTGAGGGTGCAGGGGATTATGGTGTGGGTTTCTATTCAAGGGTTTAAAGAGAGTGGTAAAAGTCTGGAGTGGTTATTGTAGAAATGGGCTGGAGAGTCAACCAAGTTAAAGAGCGAGGGGCAGGAGAGCTGTGCTGGGGCCCAGCTGAGGCTTGGCACCATAACTTTGAGTTTGATATGAAGAAAATTAGGTGGGGAATCCCTTGTAAAACATCATGGTACCACTTAGATTTTGAGTGGGCAGTGAAGATTGGTGTCAGATTTAAGATTTTAAAAATGGATCTGGCAGGTGATGGAATGACGACAGCTAACTTCTCTGGCAGAATCTCACGAACCCTTTGATGGCTCACTAACTTGTGACCCTGAGATTGTCTCACTTTTCATTGGGATTTTGCCTTGTCCATCACTGATTTGTCTCTTATTGACACACTTGCCCTTATGGTGTTGGGATCCACAGTTTGTGAGCCATTTACTGTTGTAATTCCCCTGACATGCATCTGTACATAGCCTCCTCCATGGAGACAGGGGGATCTGAAGGCAGATGTGTGGTGTGACTACTGTTAGTGTTCTTGAGGCAATCTTGACAGCTGGAGCAGCTTCTCTTTTCCTGGACAGTACTTCATCAATTGTTTGGGCCCAGACCTTAAGTGTGGGTGCTGGTTAGTGGAGAGAGAAAAGTATGGCCTGGGCTTTGCTTTTTGGCATGCCTTTCCTCCAAAGTCTAGGAAACTAATCCAATGGATGGCCAAGTGGATAAGTGGTCTTTGAAATGCAGCGGGGAGCTACTACTTCAACAATGAATACTGATGACGGAACTCATAATCCGTTCCTATTACTAATGAATCTCTTGATAAGGTAAACCTGATTAATTTAGGGTAGCTGAGTTGCAGGAGAAATTAGGTAAATGTTAATTAATTTGAGGATCCCATTTCAATCCTGTTTATAATCTTATTGTTTTATTTACCAGTGAGTTCAGAATGTAAGCTTCTCTCCATGGTAAACACAGGTGCATGAAAACTTGACAGAAAAGGAGAGTGGAGCATGTGGAGTGGATAAAGTAATAAAAGTAATAGTTAACTTTTATTCAGTGGTTAATGTGTGCCAGACATTGTGATAACTTGCATGTACAATATCTATTTTTCTACCTATCTTTCTATCTCCACTTAATTTTCACAATAGCATTAGGAGCAGATACTATTATTCTCTCCATTTTATATATGAGAAAACTGAGTCTTAGGAAACTTTTAGGTTCAAAAAAGCATATGTGGTCATCACAGGGATGGAGCAACAGGTATCATTTCTGGTGACAATTTGAAACTGCATTGCAAGTAATTTGTGCTACTAATAATTTATTACTACTAATAAAATGTTTGTGAGAGACTTACATAAAAATAAATTGAAGCAAATTTAATATCACTTTTACTTGGATTCTGATATGCTTCTCTTTATGAGACTGATGTGCTACCAGCTGTGCCAAGAGGACAAACCTCAGTGATATGCTTCTCTCTTTTTTTTTTTTTTGGTACTTTTTTTTATTGGTTATACATAGTCATGAGATACAAAGCTGATTGATATCACTCGTGCCCAAGATGTGACGGTTTGATCCATACTGGCAGCGTGCCCATTACTACCAATTGTGATTACACCCCATGTCTCCCATCCAATTATCCCCAACATCCCTCCCCGTCCCCCTTTCCCCCACTCCACTTTGTATCCCTAGGTGTGCTCTCTCCCTCTGCAAGTCCAACGCACCGCTGTGGTCTTTCTTTCCTTCCTTCTTTCTCTCTTAGCTCCCACTTATGAGTGAGCACATGTGATATTTATCCCTCTGTGCTTTGCTTGTTTCACTCAACATAAGTTTCTCCAAGGTCATCCATATTGTTGCAAATGGGAGAATTTCACTCTTTTTTATGACAGAGAAGTATTCCATCATGTATATATACCACATTTTCTTTATCCAAATCGTCCATCAGTGGACATTTAGGTTGGTTCCATATCTTGGCTATTGTAAACAGAGCTGCAGTGAACATGGGAGTGCAGGTATCCCTTCAACATGATGATTTCCATTCCTCTGGGTATACACCCAGATGTGGAATTCCTGGATTGTATGGAAGATCAGTCTGTAGTTGTTTGAGAAACCTCCATACTGTTTTCCATAGTGGTTGTACTAATTTACAGTACCACCAGCAGTGTAGAAGTGTTCCCTCCTCTCCACACCCTCGCCAGCATTTCTTATTATCTGTCTTTTTTAGTATATCCAGTCTAACTCAAGTGGGGTGATATCTCGATGTGGTTTTAATTTGCATTTCCTTGATGACTAGTGATGTTGAGCATTTTTTCATGTACCTGTTGGCCATTTGTATGTTTTCCTTTGAAAAATGTCTATTCAGCTCCTCAGTCCATTTTTAAATTGGGTTATTTGGTTTTTTACTGTGCAATTGCTTGAGTTCCTGTGCAATTGCTTGAGTTCCTTACATATTATAGATATGAATCCCTTATCAGATGCATAGTTAGCAAAAATTTTCTCCCACTCTGTAGGTTGTTGATTCACTCTGTTGATTGTTTCTTTGCTGTGCAGAAGCTTTTTAGTTTGATATAGTCCCATTTTTAAAAATTTTTTCTTTTGTTGCTTGTGCTTTTGGGCTCATGTTCATAAAGTCTGTGTCCAGACCTTGTTCCTAAAGTGTTTCACCAATATTTTCACTTAGTAATTTTACACTTTCAGGTCTTATACTTATGTACTTAACTCATTTTGAATTTATTTTAGTATATGGTGAGAGATGCATGTCTAGTTTCATTCTTCTATATATGGATATCCAATTTTCCCAGCACCACTTACTGAAGAGGCAGTCCTTTCCCCAGTGTAGGTTTTTGTTGCCATTGTCAAATATCAGATGGCTGTAAGCCTGAGGGGTGATTTCTGGTTTCTCTATTCTGCTCTGCTGTTCTGAGTGTCTATTTTTATGCCAGTACCATGCTGTTTTGGTTACTGTAGCTTTGAAGCTGTATAATTTGAAGTCAGGTAGTGTTATGCCTCCAGCTTTATTTTTTTTTGCTCAGGATTTCTTTGGCTATTTGGGGTCTTTTGTTGTTCTATATGAACGTTAAGATTGTTTTTTCTGTTTCTGTGAAGAATGTCATTGGTATTTTGATGGGGATTGCATTGAATTTGTAGATCACCTTGGGTAGTATAGACATTTTTGCAATGTTAATTCTTCCAATCCAAGAAAGGGAAAGAAGTAGAGTTACGGTGGGTAATTCCCATCTATACTTCCTGCACTTTTGAAGTGATACAAGGTATATATCAACTGTTATGGAAGTGAGGTGGAAACAAGGGAAGAACTGTGGACTGAGGATGTTATATGAAGTGGATGTTGCAACTCTTGTGTATGGTCCTCTGAAGTCTCTCCTCTGGTTGCCAGACTCTTTGTATAGAAGTGGGGGGATGTTTATATCTGGGAACAAACCTCTACTAAAGTAGACACAGAAACAACCAGGTCAAAGCTGCTTCCCACTAAGCTGTGTGACCCTGTGCAAGTCATTTTGCTTTTACTAGCCCTAGTTCCCCTATCTGTAAAATGAGGGCTGTAGTGTGTGGTATACCTACTTCACAGGCTTATTGTGAGGACCAAATGAGACTGTGAGTTCAGCTGTGGTTACTATTTTGAGAGATCTGGTAGTAAGCAAGGCTTTTAGTCTCGGTGGGCTAAAGGCCCTGGAAAATGGCATCCTAACAGTATATTGAATGCCCTTAACTCCTAAGCCTTTCCCCCTCTTTCCCCCACACAGACACATATACTCTCAGTGACTCCTCCACCCCCTCTGCTGCCCAAGCCCCTGCTTTCAGAGAGCTCAAACACACCGCTCTCCAAACAAAAACTATTAGAACAACTTTTAGAGGAGTTGAGGCCCCCTGACAGGGCTGGGCCCCATTTTTGGTAACATGTTGGTAGGATGTTTGAGAATTAGTTCTGAAAGTCATTACTTTTGCCCTAAATGGAATTTTTCCTGAAAGGCCATAAAAATAGGAGAGATTAAAATTTTTACTAGGTTGATCAGGTTACACACATCCTCTGGCCTGATACATCACAAACAAGAAAATAATAAAAAGCATTTACACAGAGTCTTTTTGCCAGGGGTCTTCTCAACACATCATAAAACATTAGGACATGACAAATAAGTGACTGAAATCAGCCGTGCCTATAAACTAGTGCTCACTCACAGCCCGTGCATTTAGGGTGGGAGACAACCGGAAGGGCATGAGAATTGTGTAAACAGCCCTTATGAACCAGCGAGAACGTACTCTGGGCCTGGTCTGTCCCTTCAGACCACTCGGCTGCTCCAGTGCCCTCCTAGCAAGGAAAATTTGATTCTAGTTTACTTAGGGCTGCTCTGACCAGCAGCTTCAGGCCCCATCTGTTCCTGATACTGAGGTCATCTAAGCTGCTGAGCATGACATTTTACCCAGTGCCCGAAGCCCTTTAAGTTCAATATTTGATAAGATGAAGCTGGAAGAATGATATCAATAAAAAGTGCTGATTTCCTTTGGAGGAAGTTGAAAAGTTCAGTTTGTGACAATATTTCAGACGTCATTTAGTTTAAGTCTGTTTACTCTTATTCACAGGCTATCCCCTGTGGCAGGACCGGGAGCTAGGGTAGGGAGCAATCCTACTTTCATACTACCTGACGCTCTACTTCATCCATATTTTAATCTCTAGTTTCCCCCACGCTCTTTTTTCCCTTGGAACTTACTTATTAGTGAAATTGAGTTGTTTCTCCTGAGCATCTCACAGTCTGGATTTTGCGTACTGCATGGTATATTTTAACACGCCCGTTTGTCTTTAGTATTTCTTTTGATTTATTTATTTATTTTTATTTATTATTTTTATTTTGTCAATATACAATGTAGTTAGTTATTGTGTCCCATCACCGAAACCTCCCTCC
>NW_007729004.1:224130-263918 GCF_000696425.1 Galeopterus variegatus | reverse complement strand
TTGAATTGTGTCCCCCCAAAACAAAGACATGTTGAAGTCCTAATTCTCTGCACCTGTCAATGTGACCTCGTTTGGAAATAGGGTCTTTGCCGGTGTAATTCAGATGAGGTTTTGCTGGATTAGTGTGGGTCCATTCCAGTGACTGGTGTCCTTATACAAAGAGAGAAATTTGGACAGAGAGACACAGAGATGCACAGGGAGAATGCCATCTGATGATGGAGGCAAAGACTCGAGTGACACATCTACAAGCCAAGGAGTGCCAAGGATTGCTGGCAACTGCTAGAAGCAAGAAGAGAGGCGTGGAATACATTCTCTCTCAGAGCCTAGGGAAGGAACAATCCCTGCTGACACCTCGATTTCAGACTTCTAGCCTCCAGAACTGTGAGAAAACAAATTTCTGTTGTTTTAAGCCACCTGGTTGTGGTAATTTGTTCCAGCAGTGCTAGGACACAGGCACAGTCGGTCATAGCTTCGGTATGAGTTTGTGTTCATCTTCCCAGCTAGAAGTAGGGGCTGTGGCAATCAATCATATCTCTCAGCCCTAGCATGATCCTAACACGATGCTCAACACATTTGGCTGGATGAAGTGGTCATAGCTTCGGTATGAGTTTGTGTTCATCTTCCCAGCTAGAAGTAGGGGCTGTGGCAATCCATCATATCTCTCAGCCCTAGCATGATCCTAACACGATGCTCAACACATTTGGCTGGATGAAGAAACACACCCAACACCACCCTTCTGGTTTTACTTCCGTGGATCCTGCAGAGGGCCAGACCCTTCTCTGAGTGAGAAAACTAATGAATGAGCTGGAGAGAGTACAGTTTAGCATCCAAACAATGAAGCCCAGAAGACAAAGAGGACAAATCAGAGTGGGAAAAAATCTGACAGAACTTTGTAGATGGGGGTGCTGGTTGGTGGCTCACTTGGTAGAGTGCAGTGCTGATAACACCAAAGTCAAGGGTTCCTCCTCCAGCCAGCTGCTAAAAAACAACTTTGTAGATGGGTGCTAGGAAGAAGTGGAGTGCAGAAGTGCAGGCTGGTCAGGGAGGAAGTGTTCACAATATTTGGGGCTGCATTTTGAAACAGTAGGTGACAATTAGGCCACAGGAGGAGCTGTTCTACTAGACTGAGGGTTAAGGACATGATGGCAGGTGTGTAGGGAAGGGGAGAGGACTGGAGCAAGCAGTGAGAACGTGACTGGTGTTGGAGGAGCAGAATTTTATAAAGGGCCCTGAATGCAATGCAACGGCGCTTAAATTCTACAAAATGGGATGTCCGTGTGGCAGTAGATTCCTATGTGACAGCAACAGGACAAAAATCATATCTCAGGGCGGCTAATGGGCAGCTCTAGGTAGGGGGGCCTGAGTGGGAAGAGCATCAAGATGGGCCGGGAGAGCTGAGGAAATCCTGAGGATGGGACACCTTGGGCACCAGTTGGGAACTGAGGAGCACAGAAGGTAAGAGGCCTTGCAGGGACACTCCAGTCAGTTGTGGCGTGCGAGGCGGAGGGCTCCTATTTGGTGCCCGGGACCTGGCAGGTGCGATGACCACCCCTGGACTCAGAAAAGATGAAGTATTTGTCATCCCAAATGAATGAAACATTCTGTTTTTGGAAACCTTTGCAAGAGATTTCATAACTTCTCACAATAACTCATTTCAGCCTTTAATATGTCTCCAGGCCAGAGATTCCTCCTCCCATCAAAACCGTGCTTCCTCATTTTTAAAGCACATTTTTTCACCTCTCATTCTTTGGTGAAGAGTAAGGAGGTGTGGCCACTGTTTCCTGCTGTGAATCCTTCATTAACTTGAGGCCCATTCCCAATACGTTTTCTGTATCTCTCCAGGAAAAATGGTTTTGGTTTATTTGCAGTTTTCTCATGGATTCTTACTCATCTCTATGACTCTTCTCAAGTCTCCTTCTTGGGTACTTCTTTGGTCATGGGGCACCAAACGGGCACACAGAGAGGCAAGGAAGTGTAGCGGGGTAAGTAGAGGCTGTGGAGTCCGATAGACCTTGGTCTGAACAGCAGCTTCCCTATTAACTAGCTGCAAGGCTTTGAGCAAGTTGCATAATCTCTCTGAGCCCCAATTTTCTCATCTGCAAAATGGATCAATACTACTTATCTTATATTTGGTGAGTTGTGCCAATTAAAAATAATGCATATGAAATTCTTGAAAGCTCTCAAGAAATAATGGATACTATTGTTAGCATGGGTTGGAGCAAGACTGATTATATTGGGAATACCACCTTTCTAAACACTTTAATAAACACCCTCACAGTAATTCATGCTTAAAAAACTATACCACTGCATAGTTCAGATGGCAACCCTGGCCATCTCTGCTGGTCAGATAAAACACAAACTGGTCCTATCGAAATATAGCAAATCTATGTACAGGCTCTGGAACTGTGATGAGAGAATGAAATCTTTTTTATTTACCCTCCACAAAAGAGGAGCTGCATAATGTATCCAATAGTTATTTCCATTGCAAAGGGACTTGAGTAATGATATATTTAAAATTCTCATATTGACTGAACAAAATCATTGGGATATTTTTAATTGGAAAGGAATAATAAAACTCCCACTGCAGATAAACTCACTCCAATCAGCTCCTTTCTATCATCTTCCTTTCATAGCCTATAAATGCTGCTGTGTTACTAATGTTTGAAACCAGTGTATACAGTGTGATCTCAATTAAATAAATTTGTGCAATGGAAGTACTGAAAGAAAATATGCCATAATGCTGACAGTGTTGATTTCTTGGGGGAGGGGGTGCAATGTGATTTATTTTTCTCTAGCGATTCTGAATAATTTGTATAAAGAAAAAATTACTTAAAAATAGTACATGTACCTTTATAAAAACATATTATCACAAATGTTTTGAGATATGTATATTAAATAAACTGCTGTAAGGCACCAAAGTGGCAATATTGTGTTTCTGAGTGATGGGACTATGAGTGATTGGGTTTTTTCTTTCTTTAACTTTTCTGAACTTTCTAAATTATTCATAATGATATTATAGTATACTATGTAATAATACTATACAATGTATTATTAAATTATATAATAATAAATGTATTAATATTTCATTGAAAATACTTTTTTTATCAAGATAAATAAGAGAAAAAAAATACGATATCTTTCTACATTGATGACTCATAACCTATGACCAATAGATATACATATGCCCGTGTTAGAGAATCACCAAATCTCAGAGTTTTAAGGGCTTCTGAGTCATCTAACAGGAGTATGATCTGATGTAGAATCTGTCTTAATAATAATAAGAATGTTGATAACAATAATAATAGCTACTGTTAACATGCCAGACTCTGCAATAAGTACTTTAACATCATTTCACCGGATACTCAAAATAATCCTATGAGGTAAGGTACTTGTGGCAGGCAGAATAATATCCTGAAGATGTTCAAATTCTAATCTCTGGAACCCGTGAATATGTTAGGTCACATGGCAACAGGGAATTCAGGTTGCAGATGAAATTTAAGTTGCCAGTCACTGTCCTTAAAATGTGGAGATAATCCTGGATGATCTGGGTGGGTCTAATGTAATCACAGGGTCTGTGTAAACGGAAGAGGGAGGCAGAAGGACTGTCAGAGGGAGGAAGACTTGACTGACCATTGCTGGCTTTAAAGATGGAAGGGGGCCAGGGGTCAAGGAACAGGGACAGCTTCCTTTGGAAAAGGCAAGGAAACAGATTTTCCTCTACAGCCTCCAAAAAAGGAATGCAGCCCTGATGACACCTTGATTTTAGCCCAGGGACACCTATTTCAAACTTCTGACCTCCGGAAATTTAATAAATTAGTGTTGTTTTAAGCCATTATGTTTGTGGTAGTCTGTGAGCAACCATAGGAAACTCATATAGTATTATACCCCAATTTTACAGGTGAGATGACTGACATTTAGACAGAGCAATTTGGTCAAGGACACATATGTGGTTAGTGAGAACTGCTGAATCCAGGTTGTCTGGTAAAAGAACCTGTAGTCTCGGGTGATTGTCCAGCACTTGCTTGAACATAAAATGTGAAAACTCACTACCACCAACTTCGGATGGTGGCTCACTGCACTTAGGATGGCTCTAACCGGTAGAATGATGTGCTTTTCTGCGACTCAAATTGATTTTTCCAGTTACTTTTCCCATTGATTTATCATGTGAAATAACCCAGTTCCGTCTTTGTAAGAAAATTCTTTCAAATATTTGAGGTTGATAATCACTTCTCCTTCAGTCTTCTTTGGGCGAAACTATCCTGGATTCAGCCTTTCTTTATAGGACATGGTTGAAAGTTCCAGCACCTCTCAACCTCTCCCTCCTGGAGAGCATCCAGACTGTCAACACTCACTTAAGGACCCAGCCAGTTCCTTATTTGAATTTGTGTACTTTGATTTTCTTCCATGAGGTCATCATGCTAACCTTAACCCTTCTGAACTTGATTATATCCTACATCTGGAGCTCTTTGATGGAAACATTTCTAGAAATAAATCAATCAATAAATACTGATAACTTTTAGATTATCTGGCCTAAAGTCTTAAAAACATTGCTGCTTTCAAGTTCCTTCTGATATTATCACAAACTGATTCCACTCTTTGTTGCCATGAATAATACTTTTCCTATTCTAGCCTGGCAGGGGTTAGAAGAAAAGGCCTGTTAAGCTACAGGGAGGAAGAGTTCTGGCCAACTGGCAACTTTATAGGGAGCCTTGAGGCCCCATAGGCTGTTCCTGTGTAAGCAGTCTGAGAGGTTGTGCTGTCCGTTCCCACACAGACTGGGGAACCAGGAGGAAAATGAAGGAAATGTTAAGAGTCAATGTGACTTCATCATATTATCTAAAATATTGTGAATGTTAGGGCAGAGAGAACTGTGCACGAATATTAATAACTGCCTCCCAAAATCTTTGATCATCGACGCCTTTAGATGGTCCATGTGGCTACTCCCTCATTTCTGCAAATAATCAAGGGCCAACTGTAAACAAATAATCTAGTCAAAAATCCCCTGGACTTCTGCAGTTGCATAATGATGAGTGCCTGGTGAAAAAAACATGAACCCATATTTCATTTATTTTACTCTCTATGTCTTTCCCAAGGAGGTGTGGGGAGAGTGGGGGACTAGAACATTTTTGTGGGTTAGTATATAAACATTCAAGTAATTAAGCAAGTTGCTCTGTCAGAACTGACTTGAAGAGTCAAAAGTACTTGAACACGAAGCATAAGGTTTGCATTTGCTTTATAAATATCTAGAGGAATAAGAATAAAAATAGAAAATGCCAAAATCAACTTCATTTGAAAAATAGTCTTGATATGTTGAGGGAAACAGGTGCAGACAGTTTGGGCCTCTGGGTACCTAGAACAGGTCTCTTTTGCGGTGCTGAATATTAGATGAGAAGAGCAAAGCCCTATTCGGGGCACAGAACAAAGACGCCATCAGTGAGGACTTTTAACTCTGCTATATTTACTGCTGTTGTACCTTTATGCTTGGGACAAAGATCTGGGCTGTAATCCTGGGCTACCTCACAGCACTCCTGGAAAAAATAACTTAGAATGGTTTCATTTTGGGATAAAAAAAAGAGAAAGCCCTATGCAAATGATGGTGCATTTTATGCCTGTGACTGCAGAGCCTACCACAAGTGTTCAAGAGAGGAGGCTCTTTGATTTTCAGACTTGCATGACTTGAACTCTGCTGGTTTCTATCTGGCCTTCCACAGAACATCTCTCTGTTCATCTAAGGTCAGGGGTGGCGGTGGGGAGTGGGTGGGTGAGGGGAGAGGAGCACCAGTGAGGGAAGTGTGGTCACATATCCCGCATCTGACCCCCGGGGCTATCTGCCTATCCACCAGTGGTGCACCCCATGGCCCTGGTTGGTGAGCCTAAGCACCCACGGAGCATGGGGCAGCTGTCCTGCACCTTTCCATTACTCCTGTACCATTCCTCCTGGTACCATTTCAGCTGGGTTCTGTGACCCCCTACCTTCACCCGGGGCTATCTGCCTATCCACCAGTGGTGCACCCCATGGCCCTGGTTGGTGAGCCTAAGCACCCACGGAGCATGAGGCACCTGTCCTGCACCTCTTACTCCTGTACCATTCCTCCTGGTACCATTTCAGCTGGGTTCTGTGACCCCCTACCTTCACCCTGCCTCTAGCCCGAACTTGGCATTTGGACATAGAATCTCTAGCATTCAGACCCCCAACTTCTCCCTCTTGGATCCTAATGGAGCCAGTGGCAGGAATTTTCCTCTATAGCTCTAGTCCTGTAGACTCCAACCCAACCTAATGGTACCATCCTCCCACTTCTAGGAGAGAGATTTGGACAGACTCGATGTATTACTGCTGGTGTCCTCCAACTTTTAACTGTCCTCCAGCTTTTCAGTTTAAGGGCCATGTCATTGGAGCAAAGATCCTGTGATAGTTGAACCCCACTTGCCGCTCTGTCAAAAGGCCTTTTATTAAGCAATGCTTTCCTCATGCTTGTCATTCTACAACATTTAGCAACAAATGTTTACAGAGAACCTACTATGTTCTATGAATTTACCTATTACCTCATTAAATACTTACAGAAACCTCGCAAGATTTTCAAGGGAGGAAGCAAAAGATTAAAAGATTAACTTGCCTAAGGTCACATAGCTAGTAAGTGGCAGAGCCAAGTTTTGATGCCAACTTGGTCTATACCCTGCTGCCTCCTTCTATAAATATCTACTCAGTGCTTAGTTATTTGCAAGATATATTTCCAACCTCTTAAGGACGCAAGCTACATTAGGGCTTCTGGGGAACCCCTCATCAGCTACTCCATGGGCCTGGCTCCAAGAAGGCTAACACTCCAGAGCCTGTTAATTACACAGGGCTTTTGGGAAAGGTGGCCAGCTTCTGGTAGGAATGAAGTGCTGTGGCGGTCTCTTTGAAGGGCCTAACAGGAAATAACTTGCTTCAGCCTCAACTGCTGAGGGACATATTCAAGTGGGTGACACTCTACAGGTTTGGAACAACACATTCCTCAAGTGCTCTGAGTTTCTGACAAACAATAAAAAAATCCCAAAGTTACACTTCTCTTTCTAGACACTCACTGACAGTGACACTGGAATTAAGTAACTTTTATGTATAGATTCCATATATACAAAACCTTTCACAGAGACTTAATCTGGAAACTTCAAATCCTGGGTATCAAGCTTTCTTCCTATCACTTGTGGCCCTTCCTAAGTTTACCGGCTGGTGTAATGGGGTAACCATGGCAACAACCACCTGCCTATTTAAAAACATCTCCAATGCTAAATAAAGACGCCTGAAGAAAATGGCTGCCTGCCTGCTCTCAGTGGACAAATTGGGCACTCCTGGATATTTTGGACGTGGGCAAGCGGGCAGGGTAGAAGTGGCAAGGATCCCAAGTTCTTAATAGTAAGCTGGTGTAATGGGGTAACCATGGCAACAACCACCTGCCTATTTAAAAACATCTCCAATGCTAAATAAAGACGTCTGAAGAAAATGGCTGCCTGCCTGCTCTCAGTGGACAAATTGGGCACTCCTGGGTATTTTGGACGTGGGCAAGCGGGCAGGGTAGAAGTGGCAAGGATCCCAAGTTCTTAATAGTAAGTGTTTGATGACCTTGTGAAAGAGGTTTTGCCCCTATCCCTCTATGTCTTTACTTATTAGGCAAGCACAGGAATTTACTTGCAAATCCATGTGCCTGTCACCCCAGGCGACAGCACTACCTTGACCTCAACCAGGTGAAGGGTGAGGCATGAATCTAACCTCAAAGAGTAGTCTAGTTAATGAGATCTGGGAAGTGGGAAGGAAAAAGAGTTATATAGATCACAAGGAATTTGTTCATACTTTGCATGGAAATTGTACACTGCAATTTTTTCTGACAGATGTATTTTTCTAATTGCACTTAGCCACATGGGTGATTGGTGATTGCTCTATTTGTGTCGTATGTTGACCTGTTTACTGACTTTTTGCAATACGGAGAAATTTCTCCCTCCCTCTGCTTCCTTGATCTCTACAAACTACAGAGGTTTTGCTTCTTTCCCATAAAACCAGCCACACTAAATGGCTTGCTGTTCCCCAAACATGCTGCACTCTCTCACTCCTTTGTATCTTTTCGTACATTTGATTCCTTTTCTGTGAGTTGCCCTTCTCTTTTTATCAACCTGGAAAATAGTACTTGTTTTCTGTGTCTCGATTCAGGCATCTTTGTTGTTGGAAAACCCTCGATGCCTAGTTCTATGCCCTTACTGTGTGTTCCCATAGGTCACCTCTATTTACATAACACAAATCATTCAGCACATCTGCCTTCAAGGCTGTTTCCACCACTGAGCCGCAATTCCCCTACACAGGTCTATCCAAGACACCTACAGAACAGTGTCTGGTATGTAAAATGTTTTCAAAAGATACTGTTGAATGAATGAATGACCCCCACGGATGTCACAAGCATATGGCATCTTAGGCACATGTGAATGAGTATGTAATAGGGTGTACTTTTGTAAAAAGAGGACCTTAAAAGTCTGTGGAATGGGTGGAAAAGGAATATATTTTTTTCAAGTTATTGTGTATGAATAGTGGAGTAAAAAAGACTGTAAGAGGATAATCAATTGAATTGTATATTTGTGACTATAGTAGTAGGGGCTGGAAGTACACATGTTAATAGCACAGAGCAAGTGTGTATGTTGTGTGTGCAGGACAGCCAGAAGGAATATGCTGTGACAGAACACACCTCCTGATAAGGTTAGTTCAGCTGCTATTAGATCTCACAGATCACTCTAGCTGAAGCTTAAATAACTTAGCGATGTTCAATTTCTGATCCCTAAAGAGATTTTCTTCTTCTTGGTTAACCTTCCAGGCTGTGGGGTCAGGGCAAAAGGTAGGAAATGAAAATGGCAAGCTCTTTGGGGGTGCTGGGCTCTAAATGAATGTCTTCAGGCAACACTCTAACCTCTGCTTTGAAGAGAATTCTGTGGACTAAATAAAAGTCAATTCCTTCAGGTTCAAAGATCAAGTCCAAGTTATTATCCACCCTCCTCCCCACCTGCCTGAGCTTGAGGGTGGGATCCAGTGGTCATGTTGAAATAGTACAACAAAGAGGAAAGAGAAAAGGTGGAAATTAACCAGTGAGAAGAAAAAGAGAAAGAAGGAAGAAGGGAGAAAGGTAATTTAACAATCTCCAGGGGTAGCTATATGCCAGTCACAACTCAGTTCTGGCAAATTCCCTCCTGCAAACAAGTAGGGTTTGGTTTTGTTTGCAAATGACCTGCTTTGCTCTTTGCTTTCATTTGTGAACCTCATATCCAGACTTCACACAGAGTGCCCAGGCTGAGGCTGGGACATGTTGGGCTCCAGGTCTCCTGCATTTGAGGGGCACTCTACTGCTGCCCTCTGCTGTTCGGGAGGCAGAGGTGACACCCTCTCAGTCCAAGCCTTGGAGCTGCCACCTCTTCCCATCTGAGACAGAGAGAAAATGCCCTTTCCAGCCTTGCTGCCCCTCCCCAGCAAAATTGGGAGGGTGGGGTTGGGGATGAAGGAGCTGTACATTTGGAGAAAGCGGCCAAGCCACAGGATGGGATTCTAGTTAGCCAAGAGCAGACATTTCTCCCCACTACCCCCAAGGGCAGCACTCCACACCCCGCTTCCTGCCACCCCCAATCCCTCCCTCTGCAGAGATCCTCTGGGAGCAGACAGTCCACCAGGCTGCAGCAGGTTTCTGACATTTTTTTTTTCTTGGAAATGGAAACCCTCCTTCCGGCAATGTGGCAGGAAAGCTAAGACCCTGGGTGGCCTGGGCCAAGAACATTTCCATGACAGAGCAGGCGGGAGGCCTCCATCTGGCCAGCCACGCAGAGCAGCCAGGTCTGTAGCCCTCTTACCTGCTGTTGAATTTTTCAGGGTGTTTCTCTCTCATCATGTGGAATCTGTGTGCAATGGAGGCATCCTGAAAGCAAAAGAGATGAAAGCAGATCCCTGGTGAGTGGTCATGACCGTGCAATATGGCAGGGAGGGACACACACACTCCCACCCTGTATCCCCAGCCCTGAGACTCCATGTCACAGCCAAGGACCTGACAGAGGCTCAACACCACATCTGAGGGTAGGAGCTGGTGCCACCAGTATACTTCGAGCCTACACCAGTGGACTCTGGAGCTCTTTCAATTTTCACTCTATCCCTGACTCAGTGAGAAGCAGATAGTTTGGGGGTGAAGGGGGAAGCCAGTGCCCTTTGAGGAGAGAGAGGGTGTCTGGGTCTGTGAGCAGTTAGAGAGCTGAAGCCTGTGTGTGGGGTTGAGTGTTAAGTCTCTGGAAATGCCTTTCCATATTAACTTTTTAATTTTTAAATACTTTTTATTTTGGAATATTTTCACTCCCAAGAAATTACAAAAATAGTCCAGAGTTCCTACGTCCTTTCATCCAGCTTCCCCCCATGATAACATATTACGTAACTGTAGTACATTGTCAAAACCAGGAACCCGACGCTGGTAGATGCTATTTTATATTAACTCTTTTTTTTTTTTTTTGACCGGTAAGGGGATTGTAACCCTTAGCTTGGTGCTGTCGGCACCACTCTCAGCCAGTGAGTGCACCGGCCATCCCCATATAGGATCCAAACCCATGGCCTTGGCGCTACCAGCGCTGCATTCTCCCAAGTGAGCCATGGGGCCGGCCCTATATTAACTCTTAATCATCCATATCAGTAGAAATAATTAGTGGAATTGGGTGACATGCTTAGTAGATAACAACAACAAAAAATATATTCAACTTCTGACTTCTGCTTCTTGATCACTCCACCCAAAGGACTCTCTCCAAGGTGGATAACAATCTCATCACCACATGTTATGGACACTTTGCTGTCCTATTAGTATGTCCCTTTGCTGCACTGTTGGCCACCTATACTTCAGAACTCACGTGTCAGGGGTGGCTCCCATGACACGTTCTCGCAGGCTCTCCATCCTTTGACCAGAACTTCTTGGCCCTGAGTCCCCTCTGCATCCTGCACCCCACACCATGGGCCATCTCATGAGTTATGACGGTTGTTACTAGCATCCAGTTGCTGATGGCTCCACAGTGTGTATCTCTACAACCAACCCTGAGCTTCAAACCTACTGAACTCATCTTTCCTTCTCAAACTTGATCTTCCACCCTGTTAACTGTCTCATTTTCCAGCAGAAGAATGTGTAACGTCCCTTTACTGCTCAGGTCTCATGCCAGCACTTTGGGTGTAGGTACTGGCCTTCAGAAATAAACAGGCTAATTGGGCTGGAGATGAAGGTGACAGAGAAACAAGGGAGTTGATTCAGATTTGTTAAAAACAACAACAACAAAAAAAACCCAAAAAACCGGAAACTCATTTACTGGAATATGTGGCTAAAAGACACCTGAATTCCATACAGTGAATTTTCAGCTAGTGCATATTAATTCCATTTCCTATATGGAAATTTATGAGTGTTGATTTTTTTTTTAACATCAGGAGGTATAGTTCAGGGTAGGAGCTTTCTGAGCATGTCTCTGTGTGGTGAGCTGCACTTGGCACAGGAGTAACCCCAGCCAAACACCTGCATTTGAAAAGTGGGATGGCAAGTGAAGAAGACGGGCTTCTTTTGTGATTGGCAAACATTTGTTGCTGAAATAATGCCTGGGACTTCAGCAGTTAAACTTTAGCTCTTGATATATTTTTTAGTTTAAGACACATCAAGAGTTTGAAGGTCTTCGTGAGGCTCCCTATGATGCACGGTGGGAGTTGTGCAAACCCCAGCTAGGCCTCTGCCTCTGGGCACTATGCAGGCTGCACAGCTTCTCTGAGCAGCAGTGCTTTGTGCTCCTAGACTGCACCACCTCCTCTCTCTGAGAAGGTTTTAGTGAACACTCTCAATAAGATTCATTGACATTTGTCAAATGCCTCTCTAGAATTCAAGAAAACATTCCATCTCCTCGTGCTCCTTTGAAGCACCGATTTTCTTCTGCCAGAGAAAAAAGAAGTAAAAGAAAAAAACAAATCACATGTTGCCTGGCATGGTTTGTCCCTCACCACCCCCTATCCCCAATACTGCTGCTACCACTCCTGGTGCTCGTATTCTATGGGATATGTGTGTGTGCCTCTTCTTTCTGTTCACTTCTGATCGTCCTTGGGTTTTCCATAACTAGGTTTTACAAAGCTTCTTTTCACAAAGACCAGCCTTAATATTACTAGTTAAGCATGTGTTTCCTTATTTGACAATGTAATTCCTTGGTAAGTACACAAAGTAGCAAGGGAGAGATGAGCAGCTCCTTTGCTGTTAGTTCTTGAAAAGGCAATAATAGTGAAGGCTCTGACCATGCTTCTCTACTTGAGGATTAAAAAGAGAGTCAAAATTCACCTTCACTCCCTGAGCTTCTCTGTATTAGTCAAGGGAGAGATGAGCAGCTCCTTTGCTGTTAGTTCTTGAAAAGGCAATAATAGTGAAGGCTCTGACCATGCTTCTGTACTTGAGGATTAAAAAGAGAGTCAAAATTCACCTTCACTCCCTGAGCTTCTCTGTATTAGCTTCTCTGCACTGACCTGGACACATTTACAATCAGTAGTGATTTTATTTAAATTTTAGGAACTAGGGCTACAACAGTCCAAACCTTTCTTGGTGATACAGCAAAATGTGACTTCTGTTCTGAAGTGGGGAGATGGGAATTCCAAAGCCATGGGTGCTATGCTGGCATTTCTGATGGCCTCACTATCCGGGGTCTTTTCTATGAGGTATGGGGTGAAGAGGAGATGACGGGAGGTAGGGTTATGGGGCTACTCTTTCTTGAACTAAGACTCATAGCACATGATTGGACAAAGAATTTTGGGACCTTTTCAAATATAAGCAGCAGTAATTTGAACTCTGAGATATTGGAATGTCTAGGCCAGTGCTGTCCAATAGAAATATAATGTAAGCCACATATATAATTTAAAATTTTCTAGTAGCCAGATAAAAAAGTCAAAACAAGGAGATAAAATTAATTTTAATAATATATTTTAATTAACCCAATGTGCCCCCAATATTATCATTACAACATGTAACCAATATAAAAATTACTGAAATATTAAAAAATTTTTTTTCATATCACAGTTTTGAAATTTATTGTGTATGTTACACATACAGCACATCTCAATTTAGACCAGGCCCCATTTCAAGTGAACAATATCCACATCTGGCTAATGGCTACCATATTGGATAATTTAGGTCTAAATCAGCTTGGCAACTTAAGGAGATAAAAAGACAGAAAGGAGAAAAAAAGACAAATTATTTGAAAAGATGAATTATTTTTCATAACAAAAAATTATGAAAAATTCTGGCAGATTGGGGAATAGAAAAGATTGCAGACCCCTTGTCCAAGTCACTCCTTAGTGGGTCCCATGGTCTTAGTACCTTCATGGCTCTCACGGGTGACAAACAAGAATCCGATGCTCAGGGAATCCAAAAGTTTGCAGGAAAAATGATGCATTGTTGACAAATTCCCTAATGGGTAGGAGGCTTATTATTGTGGAAACCGTGGCTGGTGAAATCTAATAACAATCTGTAAGGTGGAAAATGGTGGGTGAACTAGTGTAACGACCGCAGCCTCTCCTTGGCCCCTGGGATCCCCTAGCAACAGAAATAGATTTCATTGAATCAAGGGATTAACTGTTCACCCATCCTGTTAAGGCTCAGTGAAAGCAGAGCCTGTGAGGACTTCAGAGTTACACATACCCCAGGAATTATTTTGCTGTCCAAACTTCCTGTCACTGATACCTGGCTATCCTCACATTTCTGCTATTCCAAAAATAAAGAGCGGGGAGGAGGAGGCCAGAGAGTCAGAGAAAATGGCATCCTGAAAGACTATGTCTAAAATTTCTTGCCAGTGGATGTTATCAGTTAGAAAGACAGATGAGGCCAGCTGCCTTAACTCTTCATGAGTGGGAAGCTGGCAGAGGGACGATGGGGATGTGGTGGTGATGAGGCCATGTCACTTCCTGGATACGTCAGGGGAGTCTGCCTTATTTATCCCTCCATCTATTAAATGGGTTCTATTGGCACCAGGGGGGCCAAGTACCATCATCAGGGAAAATTCTGATCCACAGCACCAAGGGGCATAATAGCAGTGGTGACTGTCATCATCTTTATAAATGCAAGGCAGCAGACATTTGATATCAATAAGACATTCCAGGTCCTTCAGTGCCCCATAAGCATGTACAATTACAATGTGCCAATTAACATTAAAAAAAAAAAGAGGCAAAGACTCAGCAGCGCTCTCTTTGCCAGAGTCTGACTCTATTTAATCATCATAAGGAAGTAAAGCTGGGTTGGTTTACATACCTACTTCTCCTCTTACAAAGTCTGGGAAGTCAAATAGGGAGCAAGACCTTCTGCAAATGTCAGTCCCAGACTCTGTTAGGATTGTGTGTTGGTTACTTGTTTTCTCAAGAATTTCTCGGGGCTATCAGAGGCCACATTGCTCAGTCATCCACGGCTCAGTCAGCTCTAGAGCTCAACACTCTTGATTCTGGGCTCCGCCACTCACCAGCTTTGACTTGTTTCCGTGTTGCTTTAAGCTATAGTTCCTTCTTACGAAACACAAATGAATGATGACTATCTCTACCAATAGGGAAACTGGGTCTGGTGTGCAGTAGATATTCAATAAATGTTAGCAAGTTATACTCTGGTTACTATCTGAAAAAGACACAAGGTTTGCATAGCTGTAATGGTGGGAAGCTCATGCTCCAGGAGTCCCCTGAATCCCAGACCTGTCAGTCCCATCTGATTTGCAGGAGTTGAAGGCTGCACATGCTCCTGTAGAGGAGGTGGAGCCTGAGCAGCTGGTCCAAAAAGGAGAGGGGCCTCTAGCCAGAAGAGGAGGGAGGTGTGTGCATAGGTCACTGGAGGGGCACCCATAAGAGGTGTAGGGAAGGATGTCCCCCCTGAGGCAGGGGGGCCTCGGGGGTGAACCAGATCAGGGCAAGGAACACCTAAACTTGCCCCCAGTCCACCACCTCCTTTCTCTCAGTACCTGATCATGAGTCCAGCAATGCCTCTCTTGTCTCAGTAATAGAAAAAGAGGAGTCAGAAAATGAAGGTGAATCACTTCAACTGAGTCTCTGTTTCCTCACTCATAAAATAGAGATAAAACTCTTCAGTGTAGTAATAAGAATCAAGAAAATATCTATAAATATGGTAAATTTTAAATCCTTCTGTAAATAAAAAGTATTATTATCTTTAATCCTTCCCTCTTTCATGGTTCTCCTTTTAGCTTTCTCATTAAAAAATAAAACCCTTTCCTTAAACTTGCTATCCCCCCAAGGTACCTATCATTTCCCTTCTCTTTCCTTTTTTCTTTTTAAATCACCAAAATTTTCAAAAGAGGCACAGGTGATAAGAATGATGGGGACAAGATACCTGCAGGGTTGCTGAGAGGACTAGAATATATAAAGCCCAGCACAGTGGAGAGTATACAGTAGGTGCTCAATAAATGCTGTGTCTTTGCCGCACCCCCTCCCAAACCCCAGCTCTATTCATAAAAATGATTGATTCCCCACAAACAGCCTGGGAAGCAGTGCTCACCTCGATCCTCTGGATCAGAAACTGAGTTCGGTGAAACAATCTAACTGAGCCACACTAGATGTGCTGGGACTGAAAGAGGAACGTCACTGTCCTTGCTCCGTGTGTGTGTGTATGTGTGCGTGTGTGCGCGCGTGTGTGTGCGTGTGTGCATGTGTGTGTGTGTGCGCGTGTCTGCGTGCGTGTGTGTTGTGTGTGTGCATGTGTGTGCGTGTGTGTGTGCGTGTGTGTTGTGTGCATGTGTTGTGTGTGTTGTGGGTGTGTGTGCGTGCGTGTGTGTGTGTGTGTGTGTGGAGGGGGAGACAACCAATCCCTTCAGTCTAATGCAGAGAGTGCACTGATGAGTTGGGCATAAAGAGCTGTGGGAGCAACAGAGAGGAGCATGGCGCTCAGCCTGAGGGATCAGATGGGAGGAGATGCCCCCAGATGTTCGTGAAGCACTTGGAGTGTGTGGAATGGGGCTGAGAGGAGGGAAGAGACTAGGAGAGAAGGGATTCTGAGTCCTAAGCCTACCACACCAGCTTGGGACCACATGAGCCTCACTTGAGGATCAGAATTCCCAGTTCCTGAAGCTCACATGAACATCTCCTCCTCACCTCGCCCCTTGGTTATTTCTTGGTGTTACTTTCCTTTAACTGCTTCATATTACCCAAAGAGTAAATATGTCCTTTGAAAATTTCCAGTCTTTTCTTGTGTTAGGTAAAATTATAGGTGAAAGAATTTCCTCCATAATCGAGGATGGGAGAAAGTGCAACCAGGGTGTCCACATCTGGGTCGCATTCCAGGATGCTGGGCTCAAGTCAGGGCTGGGGGCAGGTAAGACAGGTAAAGAGTAGGGACACAGAGGGGACAATGGAAAACTGGAACACTTCCTGGGCACTTCTCTTCCATGCAGAAGGGCAGTCCCTGACCAACTCACCACACCAATGGAGAAATAGTTGTTCATGATGCTGTACGGGACCTGGTCCCCATTCTCCACCTCCTCTCGGGGGATGACTTCCAGATGCCAGCGGTCCAGCATTACCAACGGGCTCTGCTCGATTTCCTTCAGGATTTTCGTCAAGCTGCCCCCTTCATAACCTGTGGAGGATGGCATTGCATTTGCCACTAGCACAGAAAGGCTAAGTTATTGCTGATGCACAGGTAGCTGTCAGGACAGGTAACCCCATGGGTATCTGTGACCGGGAGACTCCCCATGTGTTCCCTGAGCCATGGACAAGGTGAGGACAGTAGGGAGTAATTAAAAAGGGGTTGGGGTGACTTGAAAGCCCAAGTAGTGGGGGGTGGGGGTAGGTGCTGACTAAAGGTGGACAGGCGTGGCCAAAGCAAACCCTAGAGAACTGGAGGGTTGGGTGGTGGGATGCTGTGCACGGGAGAACAACAGACCCATTCCAGGACTGTGTCATGGGGGAGAATTTTGAGATGGCCCTAGGGTTGCTCCTGCTTGCTCTGTCCCTGCCCACTAACCATGAACCTGTCTCTGAGCATTGAGCACTGCCCTGACTGGTCTTGAATCACTCTCTGAATTGATTGGCCATCTGGAGTCCCTGCCACTCTTTTGCCTGCAGACTGATCTGTCCACTCCATGTGCTGAGCTGAACTTCTCCACAATCTGGAGCATGCCCAGCTCCATGGGGACTGCTGCAGTTTGCAAGGTTCTCCTTAGCTCCTGCCCCTTGCTCTGTAAGCTGTTTACTAGTCTGTATTCCCCTTAGAGGAATTTCAAAATGAGGGTCCATGGCCATGAAGGCCTAGGACAATCTGGATGTCCCTAGTGACTGTAAGTAATTGGTGAGGTGGCAATTCAGTCTGTATTGAGTCCTAGATTTCCTTCAGGATTTTCGTCAAGCTGCCCCCTTCATAACCTGTGGAGGATGGCATTGCATTTGCCACCAGCACAGAAAGGCTAAGTTATTGCTGATGCACAGGTAGCTGTCAGGACAGGTAACCCCATGGGTATCTGTGACCAGGAGACTCCCCATGTGTTCCCTGAGCCATGGACAAGGTGAGGACAGTAGAGAATAATTAGAAAGAGGCTGGGGTGACTTGAAAGCCCAAGTAGTGGGGGGTGG
The DNA here is from genome assembly GCF_000696425.1 of Galeopterus variegatus. NCBI lineage: Eukaryota > Metazoa > Chordata > Mammalia > Dermoptera > Cynocephalidae > Galeopterus > Galeopterus variegatus. Next base: position 246,316 of record NW_007729004.1, on the reverse strand, counting down.
GGGTAGGTGCTGACTAAAGGTGGACAGGTGTGACCGAAGCAAACCCTAGAGAACTGGAGGGCTGGATGGTGGGATGCTGTGCACAGGAGAACAGACCCATTCCAGGACTGTGTCATGGAGGAGAATTTTAAGATGGCCCTAGGGTTGCTCCTGCTTGCTCTGTCCCTGCCCACCAACCATGAACCTGTCTCTGAGCATTGAGCACTGCCCTGACTGGTCTTGAATCACTCTCTGAATTGATCGGCCGTCTGGAGTCCCTGCCCCTCTTTTGCCTGCAGACTGATCTGTCCACTCCATGTGCTGAGCTGAACTTCTCCACAATCTGGAGCATGCCCAGCTCCATGGGGACTGCTGCAGTTTGCAAGGTTCTCCTTAGCTCCTGCCCCTTGCTCTGTAAGCTATTTACTAGTCTGTATTCCCCTTAGAGGAATTTCAAAATGAGGGTCCATGGCCATGAAGGCCTAGGACAATGTGGATGTCCCTAGTGACTGTAAGTAATTGGTGAGGTGGCAATTCAGTCTGTATTGAGTCCTAATTCAGAAAGCCAGTAATTTGGGGAAAGGGGAATTTTGTACAGAAAACAACTAAGTGAGCCCTGACTGGGATGAATACAGGGGAAGGGACAAATAAATAATGGTTTTTATCCTAAAGCTGACTATGCTCCACTGGGCAGGCTCTAAACTGATGGTTTCAGGAGGGGTGAACACAGGGTTTCTGGAGCCTAGAAGAGGAGCTCCTATTCCACACTGGTGTGGAATGGAGGGCAGGGAAAGGGTCACGGATTAGATACCACTGCAGAGTTTATTACTTAGTGCAATGTGACACATAAAAGGATAAGTTCATCCTCGTTTTGTAAAGCATCCCTGTAATCTGGAACATTTGTTTCCAGGCTAGTGCCACAAGCACGCAGACTCACCTCCTCCCCAGCGGAGACAACGTGCAAGGTCATTTCCTGTTCCAAGAGGCAGGACAGCCACTGGTGGATGCTTTGTGAAGCAGGCTTTATCTGCAACCCAGACAGACGAAGGAAACCATATGCCATGGGATTACACAATGTTTGAGTTATTTTGTTATCCCTGATCTGATGCTTGAACCCCTCCCTAACATTTTTTGTTGGAATACCTCCCATGATGGGTAACACACTACTTCCTAAAGCCATTTATTCCATCTGAGGTGCGTGAGCCACTACAAATTGAGCTGAATATGTTAATTTGTTTTTCATATTGAGATAAATTAACCTGTAACTGAAGGCAGGTGCATAGATCAATAAAACAGGTAGGCTGAGGATATTTGGGAATGGTGGGCATTTAGAAAACTGGAGATGCTCACCTAAAGTCATTCAGGTGTAAAAGTTCAAAAAATAACATTGTGTTAAACAGGCAAAACCTCCAGGTGTCATTGGGTACCCATATACCAGTTTGGATCTTCACCACCTCCCAGAATTGCAAATACACAGGTTCCTAATCTTTTCTCCTCTGATGGTTGTGAAGGAGCATCAGACAGAACCATCAGAGAAAGCACAGCAGAACATGTTTTCATCTGGCCACAGATCAACAGCCGTGTGTTGGCTGGGCTGGGAAAGCTGAAGAGGGAGGCACAGGTACCCACTGGGTTCTGGGGGGTGTGGTTTTGCATGGACTCTGGTGTGCATGGTGCCCCTGGATATGAGTAGTGGGATTGGGAGAGGGGGAGATGCAGGAATCAGGGGGTGAGGCTCAAGCTGGGCTACCCAGGCAAAGCAGGAGCTCACAGATCCCCCAGGTTGTCTGACCTGTGCCCTAAGTGGCTGAGCTCAGGCAAGACCCAGGGCTGTGATTAACACCAAAAGGGCTCAAGTGGAGAACAGAACAATACAGTGGACCTTCCCATTGTCCCCATAGCACGTGGTTCGAGTTTGTGCCTCCCGCCTTTGCACATGCAGTTCCCTCTTGTCTTGTTATGCTTGCTCCTTCTTCTGTGGTCCCACCTGAGCAGGCCAACCATCCTCACGGTGCTGAGGCTAGAAACCAGAATGTCATCCTAGGTTTCTCCCTCCCCCCTACCCACATCTGTTCACACATCATTTTCTACATGCTCCCTCCTTAATCTCCAAGCAATCTTGTCTCTCCATTCCCATGGCGACACCTGAGTGCAGGTATAATTCCTCCCCACTGGTATTGCTGCCACGACCTCCTCTCTGCACTCTTGGCCTCAGTCTGACCCTCCTAATGCATTCTCCACACTTCCACCAAGGGGGGCCATCCCTGAGCCACAGCCCCACCACGCTGGTCCACTGCTGTCACTTCAGTGTGGCTCCCCTTTGCTCCTTAGCCTGCCACATGAAGCCTCAGGATCCAGGCTCTGCCTCTCTCCCTGGCCTCATCCTTCTGTTCATCCTACCTCCCACTCAACACATCAACCATCCTGAAGTGTTTTCAGCTCCTTAAATCACAGAGCTCTCTATCATTCAACTCAGAAGCCGCTGCTGGGAACCCGTCCCTGGTTGCCTCAGCCTGGACCTGATGCCTCTTCTGAGTGTTTCTTTAGCACCAGGGATGACCTCACCACAGTCTCTTATGATTGTCTATTTAATTGTTCCCTGAATGTGCTGTAATCTCCCCAGGGGGACTGTGTCCCACTCAGCACAGCATCTGCACACATAGTTACTGGAGCCTCCAACATGTCACATGGTGTTTTAGATGCGGCAGCTCAAATAGCAGGCAGAAAGCCATGGCTTGGGCCCTCATTGTTCTTACAGCCGAGCAGGAGGGGCAGGTACCAATGAGGTCTTCATATAAAGAATGTGTAATTTCACATTCATGCTGGAAAGGAAAGGAGCATGGGCCTGTAATAAGGTGACTGGGGCTGACAGTGTGTCAGGGGAGACTCCCCTGAGGCAGACAGACAATAGCTGAGATCTGAAGCAGAAGCTGACTGAGTAAAGGCTGGGGGAGCATTGCAGACAGGCAAAACAGCTTATGCAAAGGTCCTGTGGTAGAAGGGAGGCTGGTGCATTCAAGGGTCTGAGACAAGGCTGGGTGCTGGAGTGCAGAGGGAGGGAGAGGGATGGAGCTATGAAATAAGGCTGGAAAGGTGGGCAGTGGCTGGACCTCCCAGGGCCCTGTAGATCACCTGAAAGGTTTTTGTCTTTATCTTAAGAATAATGGGAAGCCACTTATGAGTTTTATGCAAGCCATGAATCCACTGATATTCTGGAAAGATCTCTCTGGCCATAGGGGAAGGACAGATCAGAGAGGGGACCACAGTGGGGTTGTGGAGAGCACTGAACAAGTGCTTAAATATTTGTTGAATGAATGAATGAACACATGCAGTTATTCCTTTTACCTGTGTTTTTTCTCTTTGGACTACTAACCTGTGAAAAAACCTAACATTTCTTGCATCTCACATGATCTTCTTTCTTTCTGTTTTGGGCAGCTTCTATCACCTGTGTCCTGTGCAGATGAATTTGATAAAACTTCACTAAAGCCTACTGTCTCTCTTGTGATGAAGGGGGAACCATGCAAATAGCCCAATACCACAGCCACCCGCCCCCTGCAGATCAGTTTTTCCTTCCTTGGCTCCCAGAGGACTCCTCCCACCTCCCACAAACAATTCCAGAGCCTGAGGTGACAGGAGGACGTGGGCGGCTGCTTGGCAGGGCTGTGTCCATGGAAACCAGAGCACCCGTGGGAGCAGCAGACGGCAGGTGTGCGGTCCTGAGCCTTCTCACCCCCCAGGTGGTCTACTTAGGACTCCTGCAGGCCCAGCCTTCCCTGTCTGGCTCAGGGTCTAGTCCTGGTCCATCGTTGACTCCTCTTCCAGAGCCTGAGGTGACAGGAGGACGTGGGCGGCTGCTTGGCAGGGCTGTGTCCATGGAAACCAGAGCACCCGCGGGAGCAGCAGACGGCAGGTGTGCGGTCCTGAGCCTTCTCACCCCCCAGGTGGTCTACTTAGGACCCCTGCAGGCCCAGCCTTCCCTGTCTGGCTCAGGGTCTAGTCCTGGTCCATCGTTGACTCCTCCCTTCCTCTCATCTCCCCCATCTAGTCTGTCAGCAGATCCTGTTGCCTCCACCTTCCAAAGATATCCAGAATCTGCCCACTTCTCACCGCCTGCAGTTTCCACTGTGGTCCAAGCCCCGGTCATCTCTCACTTGGATTACTGCAACTGCTTCCTCACTAGTCTCCCTGCTTCTGTCCTTTTCTCTTAATCTGCCATGTCTCTTGTTTGCTCAAAGCCATCTGATGTCTCAGGATTCTCCAGTATAAAAGCCATATTCTGCATAATGTCCCACATGCCCTAGTGACCCAGCCCCCTCCTACCTCTGCTTCATCCTCTGTGGCTCTCTGCTGGCACTCTGCTCAGCCACCTTGGCCTGCCTTCAGCAGCCCAGCCTGCTCCCACCTCGGGGCCTTTGAACTTGATGGTTCTGCCTGGGCTGCTCTCCCTCGGGTATCCACGTGGCTCCCCCCTCCTCCAGGTCTCCATGCAGACTTCCTCTTCTCTGGGAGGTCTTCCCTGACCACTGGGTTTTAGACTGCAACCCCACTCCACCTCTGCACTCCCTTTGCCCTGTCCCTGCTATGTTTTTATCACCTTCTGTCATACTATGTGTTTCATTTATTTCTCTGTTTATTGCCCATTTCTTCTCTCCAGAAGGTAAGCTCCATGAGGGCAGGAGTTTTGTGTTTGTTCATTGCTGTACCTCTGGTGCCTGGAGAGCAGCCTGGCACACAGAAATGCATGGGCTGCATTTCATTTGTGGAATGAAAGATGGAAAGACGAGAGGCAACCAGGGCTCGTCACTCTGGGCCTTCCCAGTGCTTCCCTTGGCTGCCTTCTGTCCTTGTGTTCCACATTGCAGGGTTTATCTGGGTTCTCTAGGGTTAGATCTGGAATATGCCCCCATCTCAGAATCTCGGAGTCGGTCTCCATCACTTATTGGGGCTGACATGTTCAAGGACCTACAGATCCAGGCAGCGATGGGGTAGAACTCAGGCCTCCAGATCCCCGGCCTGGGTCCTCCCTACTGCCCTGTTGATCTAGGCATATTGGACACAGCCCAACGTAGCCATCTCTTTGCTCGCACTGATCTGCACTTTCCAGATGTGCTCTCTGGACTCAGGCTCCAGGTGTTCACCCCAAGGTGATTTTCCCTGGGCTATGCACCTCTGCGTAGTTCCCTGGTCTTTATCTACCACCATGGGTCTATCTGGAGTCTCAGTTCTGCCCCAAACCTGGTCTGTCCTGCCACTGCCCAAAATCTTGGTATGACAGATATGTTTTGAGGAAAGGGTTGAAATTAAACTGTTATCTCTGCATCTATGGGAATCCTTCCATTGTCTTATTTCTTTATTTTATTCCACTCAAATTAGATATGTAATCAAGCATTAGTCAGAGGGTGGGTACAAGGACAAACAAGATATAGCCCCATTTTGCTTTCTTTTTTATTGCTGTCTGCTGACTTTAAATATACTTACTATAAATAAACAGTAAAGGCCCTCCCAGCTCATACTTACCGATGCAATCCAAAATCCAGCCAACTGTACCATCTCCTCCGCAGGCCAAAACACGGAAGTCCGGGGTATCACGGAAGAAGTTCAATCTAGGAAGGAGAAGAAAGGCCAAAATGGTCTTGTTTATTGGGTTGTGGCTGACACTTGATACCTGTTGAGTCAGAGTCTCCCTGTTCCCTGAGAATATGTTAAGACCTTGATTCCTTTTGGGGTTGAAAAGGTCACTTAATGTTCTGAATCCAGAGCTTACTATGCAGTGCCGCTGGGTATGGAAAAAAATCCCAGGGAGCCATCCTTTTATAAGGAGAATCTGATTCAACATTCAACACAAACAGAAAATGGTTTTCTAGAAATTCTCCACTGTATGTGCAGAGGAATCCATAGTTTCTTCATTTTGGCACCGATAGAAATAAGCTTCAATGAATTAAGTGGATCAAGCACCCTTCTCTTCTCAGGAGCCTTAACCCTTTAGAGCAGGGCTGTTAACCTGCTCAACCATCAACCTCCAAGGGGTCTTCAGAATGCAGAGGGTCATGAACCTGGAGAAAATATTACGTTCTTATCTTCCCTAAGCACTAATTGAAATTTAGCATTCCCTTCAATTATGATTATAGGCAACACATCACATCACAGGGATTAACAGTACCTGTGACTTTGTCAGCAGTCGCAATCATAGATATCATAATGTTTTGTTACAGCTGGGGCAGATATCTCATACTATTGTTTATGCTCATCACTGCTTTGAATATACAGTAGTTATTAGACTCACCTCTGGATCTTGCTATTTAGTGTTGGCAAAGCACATATACTCCCGTTATGAACTTGTTTTTTAATGTTTTCATAACTGTTTTTCAATGTAACTAGTTTCCGTGATAATTCTACATTATTTCATTTTATGCATCAAGAAATATTATTCTGAGGAGGGGTCCATAGACTTTACTAGACTGCCAAAGGGGTTCCTGGCACAGAAATGTCAAAAACCTCTGCTTTTGAATAAATGTGACCTGTGGGCACCTTGGGGTGGACTTGGGAAGCTGAAGGTCAGTACTTCCTCTCCGCCCAGCCTGGTGGTCTGAGAAACCCCTGAGGCTTTCGGAGTTACTGTGCATGTGTAGACAAATTAACATTTCCTGTCTTACACGTCTCTTGCAGACCTCTGCTCTCCTACAGGAAGTGAATTCTCAGTGGAGGCTCCCTACAGCTAGACAGCCCGTCTGATTACAGACTGACACGCACATCAGCTCTGGAAGTAGCCACCTGGCTCGCCCTCCAGAGTGAAAACAATTTCGCACAGATGAGGTCAAGCTAGAGGACTGTATTCAATTATTAAAATATCCTAGAAGAGAGTGGGCTGGTAAAGGTATTTGTAGGCTGCCGCTCAATCACGAGGCTGTGCTATACAGCAGTCACGGGCAATCCCGGGGACTGATGGCAACCGCAGCGATATATATAGGTGAGCTCTGTTTTAAAATTAGTTGTACAGGTAAATCATGGTAGGAATGATTCCCTTCTTCCTTTTAACTGGGTCTTGTACTGCCACTGCCATAAATAACAGCTTTGTGTCAGACAACCGAAAACAACGTCAGATTCCCTTTCTAGAGTCCTTCCTCCAAGCCCCTCTGAGGGGTCTTGCTGAACGCAGAGTAGAAAGGCGGGTTAGGAGGTCGGGCAAAGCGGCTGCGCGCTGGGAAAACGCAGCCCAGGGCGCAGCGAGACAGCCCCGGGTCCGGGACTGGCCAGCAGATGGCGCGAGTGCACTGGGACGAAGCCCGGCCTCGCGCCTTCCCGCCCCGACGCTGGAGGGGCCTCCGGTTACGGGGACCGGCCGCGCATCACGTCCGCCGCTGCTAACACAGGCGCCAGCTCCTCCCACCCACCTTCAGTCCTGTTACAAAGGGGCTGCCTTGTCTCCTCTCACTGCTCTGCCTCTTTTCACCCCTCTGCTAATGAGCAGTGAAAGAGCCAATGGGCAAGTGGCAGGGCCAGGAGGAGCATAACAACCTCAAAATTAGATAGTTCAGAAAAAAAGTGATTTCACTGACTATCCAACTGTCTTGATCCTAAAATGCCCCCACAGCAGAACACATGAGTCACCGAAGAGATTTCCAAACTGCTGACTGGCAGCAATAAGAAAACACTTTCTCCCGCCTTATGATTCAGCATGAAAATCCCAGCTAACAAAGCCTTGTGAATAAGTGAAAATACTCGACCAGCCTGCCCTTCCTGCTGTCCCTCTCACAAAATCAACAGCTTTTCCTGGGACAGGGTACAGGAGGCCACTTCTCAAGCAGAGTTAGCCATAAGGGTGTTCCTGAGTATCTCCAGGAGGAGAGAGAGTGGCATGTGAGAAAAACAAGAGAAAGGGAATAAAATGGCAGGAAGGACAAGTGGAGAGATGAAAGACATTTTACAAAGGCGATAAAAAAAGGTATCTTCTTCAGGGATCAAAGGAGAGACAAGAAACAAGAGGTAAGGATTGTTATCTCCATACCCTGGAGTGGGCCCCCCATTGTCCAGGTTGAAAACTTGTTTGGGGTTGAGCAGATAGTGGAATTTCCGAAGAATTCTATGGAAAAAAAAAAAGAAATGGGGTAGAGAGAGACAGAGAAGGAAAATGTCATCATGAGAAGTCACATTAGGGCAAACACCTCTGGAGCCCATCAGTGGCAGGAATGAGGGTCCATTTAAACTCGAGAGGGGAGAACATTGCATGCAGACCCTGATGTCCAAGATCCATCTGGCAACATCCCCTGGTTCAAGGCCAGCCCACCATCCAAGACTGTAGCCCCGAATCCTGGGAGCATCACCCCTTACAGAGAGGACAGGGCAGAGAAACCCAGAGAACAGAATTTTCATTCTAAAGCTTTTTCCTCCACAGACAACTTCTCTCAAATGTTCTGTGTGATCTAGGTAGTGTGAGTCTGCCCTTTGTGGATTGCAAAAAGGCATCAAAGGCCTCCCCTGAGAGAGAGGCACCCTGAAGTCCTGGGATCAGGGGGAAATGCAGGAGGTGGGGTTGGGGTACGGGAGGGCTGAGAGACAGTGACCACACCTGGGCTTGGCTTCAGGGCTCCAGCTTGAGACTGATCAGGTCAGTTCAGGAGGGGTGTCCAGCCCCTTGGACTGGGGCAGGGGTCCTTGTGTTCTTGCTTTAACTTTACTTGTTATTTTTTAAATCTGGGTTTCAGATCATGGTGTTATCTGTTCATTACCCCAGAACTGAACAGGTCTGGTAGGCAGAAGCTGCTTTGCCCATTCTCGTTTCTCGTCCCATTCTGCTTAGCAGTCTCCAGCTACCAGCAAACTGGCATTTCCTTCACTGATGAGGTGGATGCCCTGCCTTCTCAGGGGTGGGAAGGCCAGAAAAGACTTGGGAGGCTAGGAAGGAACAGGCATCTCAGAACTTGGGAGCCTAATAATGGCTCATGTGACAGGCCCTAGGCTAAGTACCATGTCTACTCTAATATTCAAAACAACCCTATGAGAGGGCAAATCTTTATCATCTCCATTTACAGGGGAGGAAACCGAGGCAGGGGGACGTTAGGTCACTTGGGCCAGGTCATAGGTGGTATGTGGTAGTGCCAGGGTTTGAGCCTGAGTCTGCCAGTCTCCACAGTCCACTCTGTAATGGTCGAGGGGAGGAAGAGACCCAAGAGAGGCTGTGCTAGCCTCTCCACTTTGAAAAAGAAGAGAACATACCTTTCTCCTTGTCTCCCTCCACTCTTGGGGTTCACCAAGACCAGCAGGGGATGGGTACCCGGTGTGGGGATGATCTTATACTTAAAAGGTAAAAGAAAAAGAAATTAGGTCTGCTTTGCCCAATAGGGGGGGCGAGAGGAGAGTTGCTGCTAAAGCAGTTTCAGGGAGATGGGTGGGAAGCGGTCCAGGCATGAGGCGAGGGGGGTCGGGGAAGTAGGTCTTTGTCCACTGGCTGAGTTTTCTGAGGGTCAGCTAAGTGTCACCAGCTCGAGTGGCCTGTAAATGGTGTTAATGGCAATGAGGGTTTGTGGTTGGGATCAGAGATTGGGCAATGGCACTGTAGCTTCAAATCTTTCCACAAGGGTGTGGCATTGTGCTCACAGCACAGTAGATTTTGTGAGAAAAATAACTGAGCATGGTCTTAGAAGTTATGGCCATCTGCTCAAACACATCAACAAAATAATGCTCATGGAGTGAAACATCACTTCCACCCAGCACCTTACAAATCCACATTTCCAGCCCCGATTTTCCTCCTGAGCTGTGGTCCCACATTTCTCACTGTCCACTGGGGGGGCAATGGCACTGTAGCTTCAAATCTTTCCACAAGGGTGTGGCATTGTGCTCACAGCACAGTAGATTTTGTGAGAAAAATAACTGAGCACGGTCTTAGAAGTTATGGCCATCTGCTCAAACACATCAACAAAATAATGCTCATGGAGTGAAACATCACTTCCACCCAGCACCTTACAAATACACATTTCCAGCCCCGATTTTCCTCCTGAGCTGTGGTCCCACATTTCTCACTGTCCACTGGNATCTTATACTTAAAAGGTAAAAGAAAAAGAAATTAGGTCTGCTTTGCCCAATAGGGGGGGCGAGAGGAGAGTTGCTGCTAAAGCAGTTTCAGGGAGATGGGTGGGAAGCGGTCCAGGCATGAGGCGAGGGGGGTCGGGGAAGTAGGTCTTTGTCCACTGGCTGAGTTTTCTGAGGGTCAGCTAAGTGTCACCAGATCGAGTGGCCTGTAAATGGTGTTAATGGCAATGAGGGTTTGTGGTTGGGATCAGAGATTGGGCAATGGCACTGTAGCTTCAAATCTTTCCACAAGGGTGTGGCATTGTGCTCACAGCACAGTAGATTTTGTGAGAAAAATAACTGAGCACGGTCTTAGAAGTTATGGCCATCTGCTCAAACACATCAACAAAATAATGCTCATGGAGTGAAACATCACTTCCACCCAGCACCTTACAAATCCACATTTCCAGCCCCGATTTTCCTCCTGAGCTGTGGTCCCACATTTCTCACTGTCCACTGGGTACCTTCACCTGGATGTCTCACCATCAGTCCAAACTCAACATTCCCAAACCTGATTCATCTTCTCTCCCCATGAAACTGTCCCTTGTCCTGGTTCCCTGATTCTCTGAAAGGTACTATTATTCATCCAGTCATCCAGGGAAGGTTCTGTCCTGCCGAGTCTTTCCCTGGCATGTCCCTTTATCTCTGGCAGCCATCCCCACTCTGTTCAGGCCTTTCCCACCCCAGGTAAGTGCTATATGCTGTCCCCATGCACTTCCTTCTCAGGACGCCATGTCAGTCATGCCATTTCTGCTCAAGACCTTTAATGATGCCTTGTTGCCCAGAGAATAAATTCCAAATCTCCTAACCTGGCATCCAAAGCCTTTTCAATCTAGCTCCATTCTACTGTTATCCCCTAATTCCTCCTAACCTTCAGCTGCAGTTCCAGCCAAGCCCAGCTCTTTCTCCTTTCATGAGTGTGTCTCCCGCACTCCCAGCCAAGCATCTGCTCGCACTGGCTTCTCCTGCTCCATGCCCTGAAATGCCCACTTTCTTCTTTGCAACCTCTTAAAACACTGCTCATTCTCAGGGCCCAATTTAGGAACCACCTCCTCTATGACATTTCCCTTGATTGTTGCAACTAAAACTATTGCATTTGACACATGTAGCATCCTCTGGAGTGTCTATTTTTTATTTGTATTTGTTTTGTGTTTTACTTTCATAGTGTCTCAAAACAACTGGATCTTAAATGCATCAGGAACAGGGTGGGGGTGTGTGTATAGCCCTCGTTCCAAGGATCTCATAGCACCAGATACAGGAGTGAGTGCTCAGTAAATACTGGTGGATTCAGCTGAAGGACACACTGATACAGAGCTGATACTCTGCTCCATATTCAGTGTCTAATGCTTGCTTTTCTAGATCTCATGCTAAAAACCCAGCAAACACAGTGCCATGTTGTTCGAAAATGGCAGTAGCATTCTTTATGATTTTTAAGAATTCTTTCATCTGCCTAGTGTGACTGGTCTTTGTGACACCCAGATGCATCTTGAAGCTGGAGGAGCAATCCCTTACCTCTGGGGGTGATATTCAAAGTATTTAACAATCCATACAGCATGGGCACTGCCCAGTGAGAACACATGCAGAATAACCAGATGGATGCCTGGTGTAAACAACTGGCATGCCTACATCAGGGTGTGTGTGTGCAGGTGTGTGTGTGTGTGTGTGTGTGTGTGCATGTGTTTGGGTGCCACCTGACTTGCTGCCCTTCTATATGTCTAGAGCTTTCTCACATATTAAGTTTCTCTCCTCATTATGTCTTATGTTTTAATTTTCAAAACACACCAATCTTCATGTTCTCATTTAATGTTATAGCACCTCTGGGAGGTGGGCAGTGCAGGGATGCTTCTCTCCTTTTCAGACAAGGAAACTTAAGGCTCACAGGCAGAGGAGGAGGGCCTAGTTTTCTATTCCCTTCTCTAGTACCTTCTCTAGGGCCTAGTTTTCTATTCCCTTCTCTATGTACCTCACCAGGCCACCTTCCCTGCATTCCTTGGAACTTGTGGAAGGCACAAAGAAAAGATGTTCACTGATGAAGCCAAGTAAAAAATGAGTTCTTAAATATACATTTAAGGATTAAGGAGAATTTTTGGATCTGATTCGCTTCATTTTGGCAGATCATGTTCTGGAGACAGCTTGGCAAATCTTGGAAAACCCATTGTCTATTTTTAGGCCATATTTTTGTCATCATTTAGGAGGCTTGCATATTGAAGTTTTATGTAACTTGTTCCTAAAAAGATGATAAAGGCAACGAGACCAGCAATGAGACCAGCCAGCCTCCCTCCTCACCACTTGCCTACAGTGTGGTGGTCAAAGGTTAACTCCAGAGGCCGGGAATAAAGTGTCTTCCTGTGTGATATAATTGGTCAGATGAGAAAGCGAATGTCGAGATAGACTTCTTTAGAACCCAAGCACCATCCTCCACCCACAGCCTTGGACCCACTTGGAGTGAGCCACCAAGCTCAGAGCTCACTGAGGTACCTGCATCACAAGTTCGCCCTTGGCTGACGTGCTGACATCAGGTTTTCCACTTTGCCTGTCCTATGAGAAGAGAGGAAAGACATACATCTTTTTTGGGGAAAAAAGCCCAACATAAAGAAAGAGATCCGATGAAAAACTAATGGCTAACATGAAGAAAGAGAATAGGAAGCCAGTACAGCATGCGAAGGAGTTTTTCTAAGTGGAGCTTTGGACCTAAAAACAGGAATGCACCCCTATGCGTTTTTCTAGGACTCTCCAGGCCTCAGTCATCTCTTGCTCTAACTTTAACCTCGAAACACGGGCAAGGGACATGGGGATCACTGAAATGGGCAGAAATCTAGTTTGTTGATTTAGAAACTTGAACTCTGAGAAGCAAGGTCTTAGACTTAGCTTCTCTGCTTAGCAGATACAGTATTAAGTCATTTTTCTCAGTTTTGTTTGTCCTGTTTTTTTCAATATTTATTATCTATTTTATTGAAGTTTATGTCACATATAGTAAAATTCTCAAATCTAGTTGTACAGTTCAGCGAATTTTTGCATACATATATGCCCTTGTATGCAATCCAGTACAAGTACAATCCCTGGTGGCTCCTAATACCATACTGGTTTTGCCTGGCTTTTGAATTTCATATGAATGGACTCATAAAGCATGTCTTCTTATGAACCTAGCTTCTTTTGTTTAGCACTATATTTTTGAGATTCTCCATATTTTTGCATCTAAGCATAGTTCATCATTTTCCACCGAATTGTAATATTCCATAATATGAATACAATGTATCTATATGCCTCAATTTATTTATCTATTTTCTTTGTAATGGTCATTTAGCTTGTTTCTGTTTTTTGACTATTATAAAGTTGCTATGAACATTCTTGTACATGTCTTTTGGTGGAGTAAATGCTTGTATTTCTCAGGTAGATACATAGGTAGGGAATTGTTGGGTTATAGAGTTTCTGTATCTTCAGTTTAGTAGATACTGCCAAATTGTTTCCCAAAGTGGTGGTTTTTATTAGGTTTTTAATGGGAAAAACATACCTGGCCAAGTCAAGGGTGGGATGTGAGGAATCAGTGGGACTTAGCAACATTTTTAAGATGGGAAGAGGAGAAAGTTAAAGTATTTGGTGGTTGGTTTGAGAGAGATGTCTTCAACACAGGAGACAGAGAAAGTTTCAGATGGGGATAAAAGAAGTTTAATTGTGTAGTTTTCATTTCCAAATAGAGCTGAGACACTCAGGTGGAAACCCTCAAGGTAGAGGGAGACCCATGTTTGGACATAGGAGAGAGGTTGAGAGGGACCGCTTTCAAACTCATACTGAAAACACAAACCCTATGAGCTGCCGGGGAAGCCGTCTGAGTGATGTGGATGTCTAAATGCTGCCTAAATCTGAAATGTGAACCCGGAGAAGCCAGAGCCCTGGTGGGGGCAAGAGCACTTACCTGGGTGACAGGGCATATCGATGTGGGCAGCAAAATGTGGTCTCTGAGTTCCCCACCATCACATAACGTTGATAATTCACATTTGCGGTGAAACTGGAGGAAAAAATGGAGATAATTTGAGTGAAAGTGATTAAAGAAACATCATGTATGAGGGTTTAGAGGCCTGCTGGGGAGGCAAGCTGTCTAGTGCTTCCCCGAATCCTGATGCCCTGCTGGCTTTGGAAGTATCGCCGCCGTGTGTGTGTATGTGTGTGTGTATGTGTGTGTGTGTGTGTGTGTGTGTGTGTGTGTGCGCGCGCGCGCGCTAAGGGGTGCCAAGTCTACCGTGGGCAGAGAAAGGAGACCAAGACCTGCCCATGGCTGGAGCTGTCATGAGCAGGCCAGTGGCCCTTCAGCATGGCATCCCCTTGTGGATTCCAGAGCCCCTCTGGGATATTTGCTCCCCGGGCTTTGAGGTTCTGGAAGGAAAGATATCTCAACGCACAAACTCATGGAAGGCTGGAAGTAAAGCCCATGACTTAGCCTTTGCATTTTGGGAGTTCTGCAGTCTGGTTTGGAGAAACCTCCTCTTTGAGGCTGATACCATGCTCAGTGGGACAAGACATGGCTCTGAGTTTGCTTTGGCCACAGCTCAGTGGTTGCTAGTGGCACTCCAGTATCCAGAGGGGCCATGTACTCTAAGCCTGGGCCGTGGTGATAGCAGGCCCAGGCCTCTGGCAGGCATTGGGGCCACTGTGAAGAAAGCACCTTCGGGGCAGGTGCTCCTTCCTCTGATGCCCCAAGGAGCAGGCGTTCTGGTGTCTGATTCTTCTCCTACTCTGTCAGTGCTCCCGGCCCCAGATGACGGGAGTTCCTGGTCCGGCCTGCTGTTGCCAGCTGCCCGGCCACATAGACGTGGCCTGGCCACCTTCTTCTGAAGCAGCCCTTGCTCCACTGCTGCTGGGGTGCCCTCTTTCTGTGCAGCTCGGCGAGTCATTGAAGCACTGCTGGACTGAGGGCATTGAACGGGGACTCTGGGGCTCTCCCAACCTTGCTCCCCTGGCTTTGCTCATGCCCTCTGGTGGGATGTTCACTGCTCCCATGCTGCAGCTTGAGCAGAAAACCACACTGAAAAGAAGCAGGGCCGTCCTGGGCACCAACCCACCGTCATCCGGCACCACACGCAGTGTCGGGCGGTGACACTCTGGTAGCACTTGATACTTTTGTGGCACCGGTCACACTTGGCAGAGGAGTTCCCTTCCACCCACGCGTGCTGCATCACCTGCGGGAGGGAAGCGAAGGATACCAGGGAAGGTGGCAGAACCACACCCCTGGGCCCTGGGCCGGAGAAGGGTCTGGAGGAGCACAGGGAGTGTAGAGGCCAGGGGGCTGTTTCCTGTTTCATAGATTCTTATTGGGTGCTGGTTGCTTTGCCAAATGACACAGCAAGGTCCCTCCCTGCCTAGCCATTATCATGCTAATCAAGGTAGATGGAAAACCACTTGGCCCACATTTTGAACAGCTCGTTCACCCTGGAGGCAAGCCTCTGAGCAGCATCTTGTCTGGCAGTCCATCTGCCCATCTTGCAGAACTCCTTGCAGAGTAATGTGCTTGTGTGCGCTCTCTTCTGGAAGGGGGAGGCAGCGTGGTGCAGGGGAACTCAGAGGGGCTTGGGCATCAGATAAAACTGCTGGAGTCACTGATCGCTGATCTTCCACTTTGCAGCTGGGTGACCTTTGGCCAGTTCCTGGACCTCTCTGAGTCTCAGGTCCCTCATCTGTAGAAATTGGCAGAATAAGTCTCACCTCTGAGATTGTGGGAAGGATGCAGTGAGACAGAACATTTGGAAGGGCCTCTCCAGCAAAGTCCTGTCCCTTTGGAGATGCTTCCCTCCACCTCCTCAGCCTTAGCTGCCCATTATAGCCACCTGGGGAGCTAATGCTCAGATGTCCTAGTGCCCAGCCCACACTCCAGACCAAATAAATCAGAGACTCTGAAGGTGAGACCTGCCATTAGTATGTTTTAAAGCACTCTGGGTGATTATGATATGCAGCCAAGGTTGAGAAGCAGTCTAGAAGGAAGTTAGACAAAAAGTCCAAATAAATTAGGGAAGGTCCACTGGTGCCTTTCATACCTGTTTTCTGTAGAGCTGGTTGTATCTGTCCCCAGCCCGGAAATACCACCAGGGCAGGCTAGGAACTTGGGAAGCTGATGGGAACGTTTATGTGTGTGTAAGTGCAGCTATAGTGACAGCAACTGACCCATGATACCACTATCTGGGTGCTGAGCTCTCCATTCTGTCCCCCTGGAATTCTACAGAACTTGTAAAAAATTTCCACCAAGGCACCCCAAATAGCAGAAGGAAGTAGATATGGTGGACTCTGGGGGAGAGCGGGGCACGGCCTGCAGTGCCCAACTATAAGCACAATAATAAAAAACATACAAAATATTTGCCTGATACTATTCATGTCTGTATTAAATAAGAATAAATGTTTTAAATTACTTAGCAATAAAGTTGCTTAAACACCTCCTCCCATAATGTTTTTGGTAAAATTATTGCTCCAGAAGATGTGTCATGTTTGGCTTGTGGCTTCTCACCTTCTGCCTGCTCTCCTGAGGGTTTAAAGAGCTCAGTTTGTTGATTGTCATCTACATGGTCACATTGAATTTGCTCTGGGATTATTATTATTATTTGCATTTTGCAGAGAGAAAAAAATTGAGGCTACAGAGAGGTTAAGTGACTGGCTCTGGTTCTCAGGCTGGTAAGTGGCTGTACAGGGACTCACAGCCAGGTCTTCTGACTCCAAGTCCAGGGCTGTCTCCCTAACACCACATGGCCTTCTCCATCCTCCCTGGGATCTGAAGAGATGGTGAAGGACTTGGGCTGCCCCTGCAGGCTCGGAAGATTGTGAATGTGCCCTGCTGGCTCCTCAGTGGTCTCATTCTTTTCTCTGTGTGGCAGGTGGCCAGATTGCAGGCTCAGGGCCTCAGCGCAGGAGGCACAGTATGTCCTGGTGAAAGGCATGAACATGGAAGGGGGTGTGCATGGGTTGGTGCAGGAGGAGCAGATGAGAGGCCATGCGGTGTCTATGGGGCATGCACGCATGTCCTTGCAGGCACCCTTCTCTCTCAGGAGTCCTTCGGGAGGGCTGGGTACCACTCCCATCTGCTAACCATCTCCTGATCGGATTCCTCCCTAGACTTTTTCCTCTGCAGCAATGCAGAGTGCCCTTCCCCTGCTAAGTTTTTTTGCTAAGGGTCTGTTTCCAGACTTGGTGAACAGCACCACCCAATGGCCAAGCTAGAAACCTGGGAGCCGCTCCCTCCCTCTGCCCCTCTCCCATCCTCTGCATCCCCATCACCAGATCCAGGTGGTACCTCCAAATGACCTCTCAAACTCTCCCTTCATCTTCTCTACCCTCTCTTGTGTGACAGTTAAAACACTCAATAGCCAGCATGGCCTGGGGGCCACTCAGCACAGACTCAGCCATGACCATGCTACAGCGGGTGAGTGTAGACCCCACCCCAGTTGGGTCCTCAGTATTGGAAGAGAGTTCTCCCTCTGATTTCTCTCCTATACCACGCTCCCTAATTAACAAACCCAATCGTCTCTTCTTGTGCTTGAAGCTCTTCAGTGGCTCCTTAGCTGCACAGGAAACTCCTTTCTGACTGCTCAGATGGCCTTACAAGACCTTTCCCACTCTGGATCTCACCACTGTCTGAGCGCATCTTCTTCCCTTCCCTTTCAGCATCCTCTGTCACAGCCACACCAAACTAAGTACAGATCCCAGAGTAAGCCACGTCTCCCTGCCTTTACACACAAGGCTTCTGCTGCTTGGAGTGTCTTGTCCTCCTTGAGGCCTCATGAAGTCCTCCTGATTTGGGTTTGAGACACAATTACAATGTCATCTCCTTTGTGAAGCTATCCCTGGTTTCCCCTTCATGCCTCAACTGTACGTTCCACACAGCTCTATCACTATAGCACACATCTCACTACTTTGCACTTTGCTTACATGTCTATCTCTCCCTTAGACTACACAGCTCTTGAGCAGGCTGGGGACCATCTCTCCTAACCTGTGTACCCCCAGCACAGTGCCTGGCACACGGTGGACACCAGGAGATGCCAAATGAATTGATGGATGGACGGGATGGCTTAAGGGTGGTCCTTGAAGCAGAGAAGGGACTGGATAAAGCTCCCAAAGCCCTTTCCTGCCCAGAAATCCATGGTGACAGACATGTTGTCCTGGATATGGCATGCAGGAGAACAAGGCAATCCATGTCACCAACCTCGTTGCCCTTTTTGGTTTTTGAGTACGTTTTGACACACCCAGGAATGTTTTTGGACACGCAGCGCTCGTGGACAGTGTATTTACAGTCTGAAAAGAAAAAAAAAATGAGGAAGGTGCTTGTGAGCGACCAACTAGGAAAGGCCCAGCCATCCCCCAGCCCCACCCTGCCAAGGCCTGTACCTCCCTCTGGATGGACAGGGAGGGGCAGGGGACAAATGGAGCTGGCCTTGCCTGGTGAAAATTCAAAACAGTCTCCCGTTGTTCCTTGAGAAGAGAGTCCCTAGCTATCGCCCAGTGTGTCTCTGTACGTCCACCCACCACTCCACCTCTGTGGGCAGCTAGTGCAGCAGGAAAATGCCACAGCAGGTGCTTGTCACTCAAGGGGAGTGTGCAGCGTCATCCTCGCTGTGCCAGTATCTGGTGAATGGACAGAAAGGCCAGGGTCTTAGGGTAGGGCGGGTCCAGGCCTGATCTCTGGCTCTGCCATTTGTAACAAGCCAACCATGTGCAGAGCAAGCTAGAACCTGGGGAACAGGGCTTTGAAGGGAGTTCACTCACAAATGCAGCACAGGCCTTGCTTCCGAACACCCATCAGCATGATGTGGCAAAAGTTGCAGTAGGTTGGTTTCTTGAAGTGCTTCAGGGTCCAGGCATGCCTCCCATCCCCCATGGAGCCCTGTGGGGTCAGAGGAGGTGAGACTGTAGCTAGAGTCTCTTCCTCTAGCTAGAGGAAGCCGGGAGCCATCTCCTGCAAGTTCTTCTTTTCCCTAAATCAGATGCTCCTCTCATATTTGGAAGATAAGTTACTCTTTTTTTCTTTTTAAAAATTGTTTTACATACAAACCGACACAAAGTTCTTTGTGTGTGTTTTCTAAAATTAGCAAGTATTAAAAACAAGAACACCTGAATGGGGTTGGGGGATAAAATAAGCCCTCTCCTGCATGGCTGGCAGAGGTACAAATCAGAACAACAATTCTGTCTCTGTCTGTCTGTCTGTCTGTCTGTCTGTCTATCTATCTATCTATCTATCTATCTATCTATCTATCTATCTATCTATCTATCTATCTCTGCCATCTATCTAGCTACACATTCTTTAAATGTTTACGACCTTTGACTCACAAATTAGGCTCTATCCTAAAGAGATAATGTTTGAAAGATAGATGAATATCTCTGTGCTCTGTTTAATCCAACCTATTTAAAGTAATGAAAAACTGGAAATAAAAGGCCTCAAAATTATCAACAGGTTAATTGTGGTGCATCCATATGATTTAATGTTAAGTGATAATCAGAAAGATACTTATAAAAATATCTAATGATATGGGAATGTGCTCATGATATAATGCTAAGTGAAAAAGGCAGAATGCAAATTGGATGATATATTATGATCTCAGTCTTATATAATAAGAACTTTGATGGGAAGAAAGTTCACACCTGTTAGCAGAGGTTAGCTATAGTTGGCCCCACTACAGATTTATTTTATTCTCTAACTTCTACTTTATTCTGTATTCTCCAAATTTTCTACAGTGAGCACGTACTAGTGTTATAAACAGGAAAATCAAAACATTGATTGATTCATTTGGCAGACATCTACCTCAAGGGATTTTTGTAAGAATTAAATGAAATAATGTAAGTAAAGCTCCTAATCCAGTGCCTGACATATTGTAAATTAAAACTTTTATCAAGTTCCTACTCTGCCAGATATTGGGAGACACAAAAATAAAGAAGTGTTTATTTATGTGTAAGGAGGTGGATTTATTCCTATTCTAGAAGTGAGAAATAGAGACTCAGAAATATCTAAGTAGCCCAAGACCACACAGATCATAAGTGACTGAGTCAGTCGTCAAGGTGGAGGCTCTTGCTGGCTCGAGAGCCCACACTCCTCCTGTTCCTCTCCCCTCCCTCCACTGAAAGGGTTTCCTCTATGGGCAGAAGGGAATCCCAGCACTCTTCAGCAGACTCAGCTTCATCATGTAGCCCAAAGGACGGCTGTTTGTTTTATCCGACAATACCTTTATTAGTCACGTCAGTGAGCTGACTCCTCGCTTTCTCAGCTACTGTTTTTATAGATACAAGATAAGAAGCAAATGGACCATGACTTGGGATAAAGTAACATTTCTGCTTGGGTTATAGCACCATCATGTGGCTCTTTCATTTCACAGTGGTGAATGTGGGAGTAACCGTCCTCGTGCACGCCAGGTTTTACACTGCTACAATTTCATGAGGAGACAGATTATTTTGCGTATACTCCATTCGGAGATACCCAGACTTTTCAACGGTCTTATGTGGGTTTTGAAAATGCCAAACAAGCAATGGGACTTTTAAGACACCGATGGGGGCTTTCTCCAAAACCGCAAATGTTAAATGTTTAAAAAATTAATTTAGTACATATTTAAAAATAAGTGCATAACACTTTTGATTAATAAAAACTAAATTTGCATTTGCTTTTTGTTCACCAGTTTCCTGATGTAAATTTTAGTTTTCTACAAGGCTGATTTGGCATTTGGGGGAGACACTGGGGAGAATGTGGAAGAAATAGTTGGCTCTCCCTCCTCTAGCCATAAAATGGTGGTTCATTTCCATACAAAGAGTTGGTGGCACTTTGAACCTTGGCAAGTCCAAAATAGAACAGAAAACAGAAATTGGATCTTTATGATTAAAATGTCTCATCTCTATTACCAAAATGAGAAAAAAACGGTGTGTTGGAACAGCACCCAAGCAGAACTTTCATTTTGATCTCAGTAAAATCTGGAGTGAGTATCGATATCAGAAAGTATATCTTACTTATCTGAGCGTATATCTTACTTAGTTCACGTGGGTTCTTGTACATACAGCTTCTTGGCAATGGATCATTGAATGCAGGGTCAGATGTTGCTGAATATGGGGATGGCCTCTGGTACTAATTTGGTGTTTGCCATTGGGCAGTTCCTTTTACCTTTCTGGGCTTAAGTTTGTAAAATGAGGGGGAAAGATCAGGAATCACAAAGGTCTTTTCCAGCTCTGACTGTCTAGGGTTCTAAGGAATAAGGAGGGAGTTGTATAGATGCTGGCTCATTGATTTCTACTTAGCACTTGGAAAAAACTGGACATGCCATGAGGTGACTGCAGGATTCTTAGTTCTTGAGTTTTGGAAATGAAGGCTTAGCTTTAGTTTTGAATGTAGAACTATCAGATGGAGATATTACAGGCCACCACAGTCAGGTAGTGGCTGACTCAGATGTACTTCCCGCTCTGTTCCTCTCCATGACATTTCAGTGATCTCAGAGAGGTGTGTCACACAACCTGTGTGACTGTCCTGGTAAATGCTTAATGTCACCATTTATACTTCTCCTAGTTCTCATCTTCCCTACTTCATGTGTGGGAGTTAGTTTACTTAGTAAGCAAGCAGAAAATGCATTAACTGGCTGAGTCACATGCAGGCATATATAACCACTGATTGGACATTAAGCCTTCACATGTATTCCTACTCTGATCAAACTGGAAGATCTCCCTAGCACATCCTGAACTTTCCTTCATTTGGGTCGTTGATCAGGTTGTTCTTCTAGCTGCAAACTTTCTCTCCTACCATCTTCTACCATCCAAATCATACCCGTACTTGAGAGCAAGATAAAACATCCTCTTAGGTCTTTCCACCTGATTTTTATCCTCAAGAATGGGATCTCAAAAATCTCACGCATTCTTTAGGGACAGGTCCAAGGTTTCTTCCCACCGATGTCACTTTCATGTGTGGGATGTTAGAAAGTGCAGGATCTATGGGCCGGCCCAGTGGCACACTGCTACAGTGCGCCGCTTGAGAGCGCAGCGGCACTCCCGCTGAGGGTTCGGATCCCACATACAGACCGGTTCCCGCTCACTGCTGAGTGACATGCGGGAGCAACACCGAGGGTTGCGATCCTGTTGCCGGTCCCGGTCCGGTACGGGCGCGACACTGAGGGTTGCGATCCATTGCCGGACACAAAAAAAG